>NC_133666.1:430014749-430314749 GCF_037893015.1 Macrotis lagotis | reverse complement strand
ATCAGCTTCCTTTAGTTCCATTTTGCATTTGAAGGAGTTATTTTCTTCAGAGAGATTTTTTTATCTCCTTTTCCAGCTTGCCAATTCTGCTTTTTAAGACATTCTCCTCATTTGTCTTTTGTTTTGCTTTTTCCATTAGGCCTAAACCCATTTTTAATATATTATGTTCTTCAGCATTTTTTTTTGTATATCTTTCACCAGGCTTTAGATTTGGTTTTCATGATGTACTATGAACAATTTATCTATGCTCAGCAACACAATCAAATGATACAGTTCTGTGGAATTCATCTTGCCTATCTCCAGAGAAAAAACTAGCAGAACCTGAATATAGATCAAAAATATTTTTCTTTCTTTTTCTTCTTTTTCTTCTTTTCTTTTTTCACAGAGTGATTTATGTAGAAATGTGTTTTGTATGACTACACATCTATGTCAATTTGCTTGCCCTCTTAATGGAGAGGAGAAGGAAGGGAGAAAGGAAAAGGATTTGGAATTCAAAATTTGAAAAATTGTTTTTACAGGTAAATGAAAACAAATAAACATTATCTAAAAATAAAATATTATATTTTTTAAAAAATGCAACACCCCTTAATATCTTTCCTTTGTATACAAATTTCTTTCTGAGAAATGTAAACACTTTTTTAATACATTATACTGTGTCTCACTTATTATCACAGGTATTTAGATGTTTGGAAAGAAGGGGGTTTAAAAATATTTTCAAAACAAATGAACATTGTAATTTTCTCCCTCCTCTTTTTAAATGTACCCTCAAAGTAGACTATCCTCTAATACTTAGTAGAAGAGTTCTACTAAATGTCTTACAGTCAGCTATCTAAAAAAAGAGTAGTAGGAAGGGAGAATGGTGCACTTTTAAGCATAAACAGAACTAACATTTTCTCCATAACTTTTTGGGGTTTTTTGCAAGGCAGAGGGATTCAGTGACTTGCTCAAGGTCTCACAGTTAGGAAATTATTGTCTGAGTTCATATTTGACCTCAGGTCCTCCTGACTCCAAGGCCAGTGCTCTATCTATGGTGCCACCTAGTTCCTCCTATCACTATCTTAAGTATGGAAAATCAACAAAATATTAAATCAAGCCCTGATTTGCAAATGATTTCTAATGTGTAAATAAAGGCTACTAATAACAACTTAACAATTGAGTCTCTCCAACTGCTTTGAACAGACTACAGCACATCCCTGCTCCAGATATTCTTTCCACATGGCAACAAAAGAAAGCTGAATGTTTTGTGTCGAAGATAGGTCATTTATTGAAAAATGAAATATTGCTTTCTTTCATAGGTCAAATGAAGCAAAATATGAAAATTGCTTTGCAAATCTTTAAGTGATATATAAAAGACCAGATGCTGCTACCACTGCTGCTGCTACTGCTATAGGACTCTTGGAACTGAAGTCAACCAAATTTGCTTATTTTCATTGTAGTTCTTTTTACGATATATTTTAGTTGATATTACATAGCAGTATTTTCAAAATAGTAACAACGGCAGTAAACTTATTTTTGAAAGGAGCTCAGAATGAACTCGTTTTATAAATGCATTTCAGAATTCATCATTTTATTTTTTAAGTTTATCAAACCTAGTCAATTAACTAGTTTTAAAATACTACATAAATATTAGTCTGATATTCATGTTTATGGGCTAGAATATGGTAATTTAATTTTATATGTTGTTACATGAAGCAATAATCACTTTAATAAATAAAGATAACTAAATTAATGAGAATTTATTTTACTTTTCTTTAATTTTTATATAAATCACATAGCAAGTTACAGCATAATTTTTTAATTTAGCAGTCTCTCCTATCTTCCTATATATTGAAGGTTTTGGTTAAGGTAGGTACTCTCTTCTTTTGGATGTAGGAACATCATTTTTTTAAGTGAATTCAATAATTCATGAATAAATGAATGCTCAAATAGTATTCAGAAAAAAAAATTCATGACTGTTTTTCAGCTTGTAGGAATTTATTTTTGACAGTCCAGGAATTAAATCACACACTTGAAATGTCTCATTTTAGGGGTGGCTAGGTGGCACAGTGGATAAAGCACCAGCCCTGGAATCAGGAGTACCTGGGTTCAAATCCGGTCTTAGACACTTAATAATTACCTAGCTATGTGGCCTTGGGCACTAAAAGAAAAAGAAATGTCTAATTTCATGTTCACATTCCTACATGATATAGTTATTAATGATTCACTTGGGCATATCACTTTAGATTAGGGATTTGAAGATAATATCTGCTATTTGCAATTACTTTATAACATTAGTGACCTGGAAACATGCTTTATTCTTAAAAGTAAAGCAGTAAAATGAAGTTCACATAAATATATTGGTTAGGTCTTAATAAGTATCATGCAATTTTCCTTAAAAAGCACACTAGGATTTGAACTCAGAAAAAATAGATTACAGGAAGAGGCTGAGTACTATAAACCATTTCTTAATTTGTGTGGAAGACAAAAAGGAGAATTCAAAAATTTTTTTTTTCAATTATCTATGATGGACAAGATTTTGAAAAGTTTTCATTGGTTTCCAATTTTCACTTAAAAATAAAATTGAGCATTGTTGAGAGAAATGAAGCTCTTATAACTTGTTTAATGAACAGTTCTTCCTCCATTGACTGAAGAATATCAGGACATTAAAAAAGTGAATGAAAATGTATTTGAGAAATGTATTACCTAGTCAGTTGAACCGTAAGATGAATCTTCGAAAAATAGCCCATTTAGTGCCAGTGAAGTGAACATAGATCTTGGAGCTTTGACTCTCTGCATGGAGTGATAATGGCAACTAAAGAAGGAATATACAAATTCTGAAGTATTCTAGAACCTTAGATGATCAAGGCAGAACCTGACATATATATATATATATATATATATAGATATAGATATAGATATATATATAGATATATAGATATATAGATATATAGATATAGATATAGATATAGATATAGATATAGATATATAGATAGATATATAGATAGATAGATATATATATGTAGATATAGATATAGATATAGATAGATAGATAGATAGATAGATAGATAGATAGATAGATAGACAGATAGATAGATATATTGCCAAAAAGTTCAGTCTTTTTTGTTCAACAGTGCTAGGGTGGAACTTCACCCTTAAACAATTGCTATATAAAGCTCTGAGGATACAAAAACAAAATCTATTAGATGTTGCTTTCAAAGAGCTTACATTCTAATGAGGAAGACATATGCACACAAAATATCAATCAATAGATCAGTAAACATTTATAAAGTGCCTATTTATCAGAACTCTGTTTTATGTTATAGGGATACCAAAAGAAGCAAAAGACATTCTCTCCCCTCAAAAAGCTCATAAGGCAGAAGACTATATATATATATATATATATATATATATATATATATATATATATATATACATATATATATGTATATGTATATATATGTATATATATGTATATATGCATATGTGTGTGTATAAACAAGTTACATACAAGAAAAAAAGTAAAACAGGAATATGAGAAAAGAACATTAATGAAACTTTTTCAAAATGATGCTATCTGATTTAGTTCATCTCAGTTTTATCAATTTGAAAAATAATTGTTTGAAGTAACTGATAGTAAGGAGCCATATATAATAGGTGGTACAGTGGATAGACTCCCAGGCCTGGAAGACCTGAGTTTATCTACTCAATGTGTGATTCTAAGCAATTATCTTAACCCTTTTTATTTCAGCTACCATGTAAGCTGGAGAAGTAAATTGCAAACCACTACTTTATCTTTGTCAAGAAAACCCCAAAAAAGGTTAAAAGGAGTCAGACACAAATGAAATGACTGAACAACCAAAAAATCATATATTATATATATATATATATATATATGTATATATATATATATATGTGAAACTAAGAATAATAATAAGCAGAATAAGAGGGATATCTGTTGAAAAATAAGATGTTCAAATATATTTTTCTAAAGAGAAGAAATATAATTATGTAATTAATTATAATCGATTGGAGATCGATCTGAATAATTTTTTCTTTTCTATACTGTCTGCCATTTAATCTCTGTCAAGAAAATGAATGAGAATAGAATTACAAAGCCAAGTTCCTTTAACATTTTCACCAGGAAAATTGACCTCAATTAATTATCGGAGTTTATTGGACAAAGTTTGATATTTTTTGGTTGAAATAATTCAAGCCACTGACAAATATAATAGCACTATAGTTAGTTCTGGAGGAGAATTGGGTCTACTGAGGAAAACAGCTACTTAATAAGTTTTAAAAAAATATCCTTGTCCTTTGAAAGCTTATTCAACTTGGTAGCTCAGAATCAATGGCAGTAATTAGGATCTAGTGGTTTCACTTCTGTTATCAAAGAACCTCAGAAAGACAGAACTCCAGGTGGACTTTTCCTTGATTAGTTATACCAACTAGTACCTACTTGCAAGGGTGAAGTCCCTAATCTCTCCTAAGTCTATTTGTGACTTGACAACATTGTTCTAATTTTCAAAGACAATAATAATTCCACTAAATGTACCTTTTTCCCCTCTAAAGAAATCTTTATTGATTATCAAAAAGAATGCCCTTGAATATAGTAAATATTTAGATCAAATGTTCTTAAGCTTTGTTGTATGTCAAGGCCCAATTTGTCAGTCTCATTAAGCCTTTCTTAAAATGTTTTTAAATATATAAAATATTATACATAAGATTACAAAGTAAACTATAGTGAAATACATTTTTAAAATATCAAGTTCAGGAAACCAAGATTAACAATTCTTGCTGGAGAGGATCATAATCTGCCAATATTTTATTGTCAATATGACTTATTTAACTATCATCATTGAGGAATCTCTAGACTACCAATTTGAGTTTTATAAAACCATAATTAGGTTTAGAAGCTAAAAAGTCCATCCTATATTCATAGTTACCAAAGTGATTTTCTTAAGTGTAGATATAATTATATTCTTCCTCTCAATAAACTTAAGGAGATCCTTTGTCATCACTAGGGTAATAAATCACTGTTGTATGATATCGGGGGACTGGGAGGAGGGAATACAATCAAATTTATTGTCACAATAAAATTGGGTGAAAAAAGATTTTATGTAAAAAATGAAAACTTTCTCCTCCATTTAAGCTTATAAAGACATTCACAAACTGTGCCTAAAGTATCTTTTCAGCCTTCTGTATTCTGCAGTATGATCTAATCTGACATTTTCTCTGATCCTCACACATAATAATCCATCTCCCATCTCAGTAACTTTTCATGAGACATTCCCAGCTGGACAGAAACAAATTCCTTGCACACCACATACTTATAGAATTCCTCTTTAAATTCAAACCAAATTCAAATACCACTTTCTGCATGAATCCTTTTTATGATTTTCCTCCTTAGGTCCTCTTTTCACCCAATTGCCTTATGTCAATGAATCCCTGCTGCCTCTGTTTCTGTGTCAGTTATTATAGCTGCCCCTCCAACTCCACTTCATGTTGGACAACAGTGTCTCAACCTCAGGGTCTTCAGAGTCTCAGCTGGATTTACCAATCTCTCAGATTCACTCTCAGAGTGAAGTAGCTCAAGAACTAATGAGTTACTGAATGGTTTCTGAAGGAACTGCCTCACTGACATGAACACCAGTCCAATTTACCAGAATCTAAGAAAGAAAGAAAGATGGTTTTGTGGTTAACTCATCAGAATAAGCAAGAGTGGGACCTAGCCATTAACAAAAACCTAGTTTAAGAAATGGGCTGAGATATAAAGGGGTTCAAGCATACATATTAAAAACTGAAGAGGGTAGAATTACGTCACAAGGTAGTGGAGCCATAACTAAAGGTTATTTTCAGAGCATAGAACAAGTAATTCATATGTTTCCTGGCTACATAGAAGAAAGATGACCCTTCCTAGAGGTTAAAAATCAGGGTCTTCCTGCTCTTTCTCAGGATTCCTATTGACCTGATAAGTGTGAAGAATAAATCATTCATCATTCATTCAAGAATTTCATTAAAAATTTCTGCTTTTTCTGTAAATTTGGGGTAAAGAAGTTTAAACTATCTATTGGGGGGGATTATTTTGCCAAAGGAGAGGTTGAATTGATTTATTAAAATTTCCTTTTCAATTTTCTAATCAAAATATGCATTGATTGCCTGATATTGTAGATTATGAAGTGACAATTGATAATACATGCATTTTATACATTAATACATAATACGCAACAAATAAATGGTTATGAACCCTATCTCATCAAGCTCTGATGACTAGACATAGTTCCAAAGTGGGTTGGGAGAGTAAAACCTCTAAAATTTTTACTTTCTTTGTATATCAAAAGGGAGAACTTGACTGCCCAACTGTCAACTCCTTTCTTTACTTCCTTGTCATATATTCTTTCTTTTTTATTTTGGTTTTTACAAGACAAAATGGGGTTAAGTGGCTTGCCCAAGGCCACATATCTAGGTAATTATTGTCTGAGGCTGGATTTGAACTCAGGTACTTCTGACTCCAAGGCTGATGCTTTATCCCCTGTGCCACCTAGCCGCCCCCATATATTCTTTCAATAATAAGTTTTACCTCTGAACTTCTTGGGATTTCCTCATAGGTTTTTGTGAAGCAGTTTGCACCCATGGTGTGTCTCTTCATTGACTTCTGTGTGATATTAACTTTCAATTTTTTGGGTACTTCTGGCTCACTGCTTATATAGCAATACTGATAATATGTTGATATTAAAAAAGTTTGACTTTTGCTTTCATAGTAAGAAATTTGAGATCCACAAATGAATTTTGTAATTGCTTAATGATAATTCTGCCTTCTTTCCTTCTGATCAATTCTGGTTCCAACTCATTCATCATTTGTCCTGTCTTTCCCAGACACTAATGGATGAGTTCTAGGAATTGTTCACGCAGGCCAAAATCTGGGCAACAGATTATGTACGTGAAGTTGGGTTTTCCTGACTGGATTGATAGATCAAACTCATTTGAGTGATTGTAAATCTTTGCTATCATGCACTTTAAATACATTCAGGATAGGTAGTTAGAATGGCTAGTGGAATACCTATCAAATTTTCTTTTTGTTTTGTTTTTGTTTTTGGACCCCACTGGGTCCTTTCTTCCTCCAAAGTCTTTTGCTCTCTTGCCTGTGTTTTGATATGTAGATGCCCCCCCCCATACTTCCCTCTGCCCTCAAGCTGTAAGGAGGGGTCCTGCTTGGCTGTCTTAGTATGGACGCCCAAACTACAACCTGGATCTGAGTGTATGCAAACAGCAGAGTCCTACCCGGAGGGAAAGAAGAGAAATCTCTGCAGTCTTCCCTGACCCCCTTACTGTCTCTGGGGTGCAGTCTACTTACTCCAGTTTCTTGCTGCAGATACTGTGGCTGGTGCTCCTCACTCCACACTCATTCTGGTGTAGCAAAATTCTCTCCCCACCCTTTCAAGCTGTTCCAGGGCTGCACTTCGACTGATGCTTTTTCCAATTACGGGTTCTGGTAAAACACACCTTCCCTGAGGAACTGTTAAGTTATCTTGGACTGGGGAAAAGTAACACTCAGTCTTTCTGTGGGTTCTACCCCCTCTACATTTTTGCTAGAGTCATAATTTATTGGCCTTTGGAGTTTTTGAGGTAAGGAGTTCTGAGGAAATGCTGCTTTCATGTTGCCAACTTGGCTCCGCCCCCTCCCCAAATTTTCTTTAAATTGGTTTAACTTCCATGATCTGTGTGCTATTATATGAGTCACTGCTGCTCACAATCATCCATTATGCATCTTCAAAATGAAAAGCATGTATTACCTATCCGCCACATGCCAACTCTGTTAAGTATTAGGGATATTTAAAGAAACGCAAAAAAAAAATGGCCCTTCTCTCACAGAACTTACAGACTAATGGGAAAAACAAGTAAACAATTATACTCAGACAAAATATATCCAGAATAAATTGGCAGAAAATTTCAGAAGGAATACCCCAAGATAATGAAGCCCTGGGAGAAACTTCTTATAGAAGGCATAATTTTATCTAAGACTCGAGTGAAGCCTGAGTTTTTGCTTCTCTATGGTAAACATTCTCAGTTTCTTCAAGCAATCATATAAATTAGTGGAAAGATGAGAAGGAAAAGAGATACAGAAATTTGGGACAGTCAGTAAAAATTAGTACTGTTATGTGTCATCAGTAAAGAGGCAAGTATACTGTATTATAGACAATGTATAGGGTAGTACTGGTAAAATTTTAAGAACAGTTTTACACTGTAACCCATTGTTACTTTTGATAGATCTCTCTCCATTTATCAAGTAAGTTCTGTTTTTAGTATGGTACTTTCTGAAATTTTTTATTTTTTTATTTTTATTTTTTATTTTGTTGAGTTGCAGATTTTCTCCTTCCCTCAATCTCCCTTCCATAAGATGTTAAGCAGTTTGGTAAGTTATATATATTTTATATTATTCATGTTATGAAAGAAGAAACAGAACAACAGAAATAACCACAAAAAGTAAAGTGAAATTGTATGCTTCAATCTTGTTTCAGTCTCCATCAGGTTTTTCCTCTGGAGATGAATAATGTTTTTTCATTATGAGTCCTTTGTAATTGCATTCATATATTAATATAAAGCAATATATATATATATATATATATATATATATATCTCAGAAGATTAATAGATAATTATTGTGAAATGTTGCTAATACTATGTGCAATGTTATCCAGGTTTTGCTCACTTCACTTTGTATCAGTTCAAACATTTCCAGCATTTTCTGAAATATAAATTGTCTGTCATATCTTATAGTACAATATTATTTCTTTAAATTTAAACACCGCAACTTGTTTAGCCATTGCCCAATGGATAGCCATCTCATCTCTTCCTGATATTTTGCCACCACAAAAAGCTGCTAAATATATTTTTATACAAATAAATGTTTTCCCTTTTTTGGTATCTCTTTGGGATATTAATCTAGTAATGGTATTGCTATATCAAAGGGTATAAACAGTTTGCTTGCCCTTTGGACATTGTTCCACTTGCTCTCTAGAATACTTAGATCAGTTCACAACTGTATCAACAGTACATTAGTATTTCAATTTTCTTATACCTTCTCCAACATTTATCATTTTCCTTTTCTGTCATATTACTCAATCTGATAGGTATGAGATGGTACTCAGAACTGTTTGAATTTGCATTTTTTTAATCAATAGTGATTTGAACATATTTTCATATGACTAGATATCTTTGACTTCTTCCTCTGAAAACTTCTTCATATCCTTTGAACAATTATCACAGGACATGTTTTCTTATAAATTTGACTCTATTCTCTATATATTTAAGAAATGAGGCCTTTATCAGACACCTTTGCTATAAAAGTTGTTTCTTCTATCTGTTGCATTGGTTTTGTTTGGGCAAAAACATAAATTTACTGTAATGAAATTTATCTATTTTATATACTGTAATGCTCTCTATCTCTTGTTTGGTCATAATTCTTTCCCTCTCCATAGATATGACACATAAACTATTCCTTGCTCTCCTATTTTATTTATGTTTTAACTCTTTCTGTCTAAATCATGTAGCCATTTGACCTTATTTTAGTATTCAGTTTGAGATATTAGTATATTCCTAATTTCTGTCGTACTCTTTTCTAGTTTCCTGAAGTTGTTTTTTTTCAAATCGTGAATTCCTGTCCCAGAATCTGTCTTTAGATTTATCAAATACTTAATTATTATAGATATTTACTACTATGACTTGCATACCTTGCATACTACTCCATTATTGTATTTCTTAGCCAGTACCAAATAAGTTTGAGGATTCTGACTTTATAATATCATTTGAAATCTGGTTTTGCTAAACTAGATTAGATTTTATTTTCTTTACTTTTGTATAAAATTATTATAGCTAGCATGAATGTCTTCTCTGTTATGCATTTCTCATTTTAATTATTGATTACTCAAGCAAAGAAAACAGGACTAAATAGTTTCAATGATATAGCATATCTGTTCCGCATATTTCATTTGTTACTTGATTGTTTTTGTTTGCTTGTTTTACTAATTCTGATCTTATCTCTCATGAGATGATGATCTACCTATATAAACCTAATTAGTTTTTTTCTAACCATTAACATGTATCCTATTTAATTCTTTCACAGGCAGCTACATGGTACTGAAGACAAAGCAGTTGGCCTGGAAGGGCTGCGTTCAAATTTGACCTCAGACATTTTTTTGGTTGTTTTTTTTCTTGCTTTAGTTTCTGCAAGGCCATGGGGTTAAGTGGCTTGGCCAGGGCCACACAGCTAGGTAATTATTAAGTGTCTGAGGCCAGATTTGAACTCAGGTACTCCTGACTCCAGGGCCAGTGCTCTATCCACTGCGCAACCTCGGACATTTACTAGCTTGTGTGACCCTGGAAAAATCACATCACCCTGTTTGCCTTAGTTTTTTCATCTGTAAGATAAGGTGGAGCAGAAATGACAAAGAACTCCAGTATCTTTGCCAAAACAAGACAAAAAAAAAAAACAGAAACAAAATCAAGTCACAGAGTTGGACACAACTGAAAAGATTGAATTACAAATTTCACTCTTTAAGCTGCTATTTGGTGCATGTTATATCAAATTATTTGCTTAATTATCTTCATGATAGTAAACTCTTACCTGCTTTTTAATGAATTTTCTTAATGGTATAAATGCTTAAGTCTTCTATATAACCTATGAGTTTGATGCCACTTTTTTTTCCCTAGGGCAATATACTTTTTTCATATATTTCTTTCTATTCTTATTTATTCCTTCCTTTCAGCTGAAGTGATCAAGTATCAAAGTATATGTTAATTTAATTGGTACTGTCTTCCAAAATTCTTTATATAATTTCTTTAGTGTCATTTTCAGAAACTAATGTTGATGCATAGTTTGTAATTACTTTCAATCATTTTCAATTATTTATTAGACATCACTTGTAATGCAATGTGGGATGACTAAAAAAATAATCCCAGAAATAATATTTCTTGTTGTCTTTGGATATATGACTAAACCCACTTCACCAATTCTTTTATTTTCCTCTCCAAGGACAGCTTATGAGCCATCCCATCCTGTCACTTAGCAACAAATTCTAGTTTCTGAATTCATTTTTTAAAAAGTAATTTACAAAATAATGTGATTCAGTTCTGTCAGCAATATATTTACTCACTGATCTAATTAGATAAATATCTCACATTTAGAGTACTATTTTCAACCTAGGATCTGCTGAAAGCCTTAATACTTATACTTGTCAATATTCTTTTCTGAACAGCAAAATCACCTGTTTGGAAATTTCAGCAGTTAAAGGTAAATAATTAATCCTAAAACCCAAAGAAAATATCTAATCCAACAAGCTTAAGAAGTGTTTATTTAGTCCATGCTCTAAGCCCTCCATTAAATTCATAAAACTTCTCTACCTGTTGAAGCAATGGATGCTTCTGATCATAATTCCCACCCCCTTAAACCAAGACTGGATTCTTCTTTATAATTCTACTTACCAAGACACAGAAGTCTTCTTCTTTGGGACCAAACTGTGCAAATCTAATTCCTCTTCCACACTATAGCTTTTCAAGTATTCAAAATAATTTTATGTTAATAAACTATAGCTAGATTTGTCATATTTCAATATACTGAGCAGGATCCATGGCACAAGTAGGTTTTTAAAAGAATTCTCTGGGCTATGATACAGGAAAAAAAGTAAAGTCACACAGAAATTAATTAACACTATATGATCAGTTCCTGGCCATTTCTGTAAATAAAGAACTTGTAACAATGACATGGTACCAGGAAACTCCAACACGAAGATGGCGACAGCAGAAAAGACTTTCCTAGTTGTTCCCTCCATAATATTTCAAAAACCTTAAAATTTTTGACTCTAACTACATTTTTTAAATTTATTTTGATTAAAGATATTATTTGAGTTTTACAATTCCCCCCATCTTACTTCCCTCCCCCCCCCCCCATGGAAAGCGATCTGTCATTCTTTACTTTGTTTCCATGTTGTACCTTGATCCAAATTGGGTGTGATGAGATAGAAATCATATCATTAAAGAAGAGACAAGAAGTATAAGAGGTAACAAGATCAGACAATAAGATATCTGTTTTTTTCTAAATTAAAGGAATAGTCCTTGAACTTTGTTCAAACTCCATAGCTCCTTCTCTGGATACAGATAGCACTCTCCTTTGCAGATAGCCCAAAATTGTTCCCAATTGTTGCACTGATGGACTCTAACTAAAATTTCCAGAACCCACAGAAAGATCCAGTGAGGCAATTCTCCAGACCAAGGTTACCTAGGGAGCACCGGGCACAACTTGGAGGATCAGTGGGGGTAACCTGTGCCAGAGCAAACATGCAAATCCCAGGCCTTCAAGGGTTGATGAAGTCAGAGAGTTCAGCTCATTGGCAGCGGCCCAGGCAACCCAGATCTAGGAAACCGAAGTAGTGAAGTCAGCAAGCAGGAGTCTCCAGGCAACTGAGCCATGAATGCTCAGCCCACCAAAGGTAGGGGAGACTTCCAAGGTCTGTCCCCTGTACCTGGAACAAGACTCTGTGTCTCTGACCACATTCAGATCCTGATCACGGTCTAGACCACCCACTAGAGCAGGGCTACCCCTCCACCTCAGCCCCATGGTAGAGGGGTGCACTTGTGCTCATTCACAGACCAGGAGGGCAGTTAGAGCCTCACACACTGAGATCCTTTTAGGAGGGGGGAAGGCATCCCAATAATACTCAAAAGCTCAGGAAGCACCCCAAAACCATGCACAGGCTGGAGAAATAAGAAAACTGAGAAAAAAGAGGAGCACCACTGATCTATGATCCCAAGAAGGATCAAAATACTCAATCTGAAGATGAGGAAGCACAAGCTCCTGCATCTAAAGACTCCAGGTAATACGAAAGTTGGGCTCAGGCCATGACAAGAGCTCAAAAAAAAGATTTTGAAAATCAAGTAAAAGAGATAAAAGAAAAATTGGGAAAAGAAATGAGAGCAATGCAGGAAAAAAATGAAAAAGAAGTCAGCAGCTTAGTCAAGGAGATCCCAAAAAATGCTGAAGAAAATTATATGTTAAAAATCAACATAGGTCAAATGGATAAAATGATTCAAAAAAAGTTAATGAGGAGCAGACTGCTTTGAAAAGCATAATTGGCCAGATGGAAAAGGAGATAAGAGAGCTGTCTGAGGAAAATAAATCCTTCAAATTTAGAATGGAGCTAAAGGAAGCTGATGACTTTATGAGAAGTCAAGACACAATACTTCAACATCAAAAGAATGAAAAATTAAAAGAAAATATGAAACATCTCATTGAAATAACTATTTATCTAGAAAGCAAATTCAGAAAAGATTATTTAAAATTATTGGGATACCCAAAAGTCATGATGAAGAAAAGAGCCTTGGCCTCATTTTTAAAG
The DNA here is from genome assembly GCF_037893015.1 of Macrotis lagotis. NCBI lineage: Eukaryota > Metazoa > Chordata > Mammalia > Peramelemorphia > Peramelidae > Macrotis > Macrotis lagotis. The sequence goes on along the minus strand of NC_133666.1, from coordinate 430,301,382 downwards.
AATTCCTACAAGTAAAATTGCCCTGATATCCTGGAAGCAGAAGGTAAAGTTGAAATTGGTAGAATCAACCAAACTCCCTGAGAAAGAGATAAAAAATCAACCCCCAGGAATATTATAACCAAGTTCCAGAACTCCCAAGTCAAAGAGAAAATAGTATAAGCAGTCAGAAAGACACAATTCATATATCATGGATCTTCAGTCAGGATCGCACAGGATTTAGCAGCAACTCTATTAAGGGCTTGTAGGTCTTGGAATATAATATTCTGGAAGGCAAAAGAGCTTTGAATGCAACAGAGAATCAACCTTCCAGCAAAACTGAACAACCTCTATCAGGATAAAAGATGGATTTTCAATGAATCAGGGTAACTTCAATTGTTGCTGTTGAAATGACCAGAGCTGAAGCGGAAAGTTTGACCTTCAAATTTAGGACTCAGATGAAGCATAGAGAGTGGAGAAGAAGGGCAAAATATAAGGGACTTAATGATGATGTACTGCATGTATTACTGCATAGAAAAACGATACTGATAGTACTCACATGAAACTTCTCATTTAATAGAGCAGGTAGAACGAGCTTTTATATATGAAGCACAGGAGAGAGTTGAATTTGAAGATACAATATATTGTAAAAATGGAGTCAATGGCTAAAAGGGAAATGCATGGGAGTAAGAGAAATGAGAGGTGTAATAGACTAAGATATTTCTTATAAAAGATATTTTTTATTGCAATGAGATATTTCAATGATGTGGAAAGGGAAAAGGCAAAGGGGAATGAAGGAACATTTGCTCTCATCAGAAGTGGCTTAGAGAGGAAACAGCATATACAATCAATGGGGTATAGACATCTAGAGTTCAAAAGGGGAGAAGGGGAGAAAGGGGAAAGGGATAGATGTGGTTGATAGAGGAGAGGGTGGATAGTGGGCAAGAGTGGTCAGATATGCATCTTCTTTTTTACTTCTTGCAAGAGGTTGGGATTGGGTGGCCTGTCCAGGACCACGGGGCTGGGTGGTTGCTGGGTCTCTGGGGTGGTATGTGGACTCATGGTCTCATGGCCCTAGGGCTGTAATCAGTCTGCTGTGCCACTCAGCTCCTCTACGGCACATTTTAGAAGATGGACAGAGTGAAAAGAGAGTGAAAATATTGTATATGGTAGTCAGGAGGTATGGATGGAGGGAATGGCGATCAGCAACAGCAACAGTGGAAAAATATGGAAGGAGCTTTTGTTATGGACTTATCATAAAGAATGTGATCCACCTGAGTCAGAGCTGGTGGTGTCAGAACACAGACTGAAGCACATTTTTTTTCTCTTTCTTTTACTTTCTTTCTTAAGAGGGTCTATATTTTTTGGGAGGAGGGGCTATTATGTTTACTCTTAAACAGGAATATTTTAGTAATACATATAAAAAAATCACTTGTACAAACATTCTTTTTAAAAAAAATGAACAAACCAAAGATCTTGAGGCTATATTGATTTAGCTCGGCACCCCCACCCACCCTCTTTGAGTAGGATACAAAAAATGACTCATCAAGGCATGATCCTTTGAGGAGTCATAGGGGATCAAAGAATTAAGTAAACAGTCTGGAATGTGTGAGATCTATCTCTTTTCAAGCTAAATAAACTAGCTTTTTAAGATTTATTTGTTCCTAATATGGTGGTACACAGATATGACAATAGTTAACAAAAAGTCTGAAGTGGGCAGCTCACTTGGATTCTTTGGAAGTTGTGAATTTCAGTGTTACTGGAGTAAATTCTGCAGGAGGGAAAAAAATCTGTTCCATCATGTTCATGCCAATCAGTTGTGGTCTGCCTATTGAGGACCTGGGGCATGTCTTGTAAGATAGCAAGATAGAGATACCCATTCTCAAAAAAACAAAAACCCTTATTTATGTAACATCTGTTGCATACATCAATCCAGTTTCTGGGTTTAGTTGACTCTTCACCTGCCCAGTCTACTAACATAATTATCCCTGGGTCTAAGCTGCTCTATGGTAAATATTCTCAGTTTTTTCGACTACTCATAATATTATATGAATAACAATGACAATGTAATTTGGATAAAGGTTTCAAAGTTAGAGATCAAAATACTTACTTTTGCTTTTATTTCTCAGAAGGAATTTTAATAAAATTAAAATTGAATTATTATAATGGTGAAGACTACAATCATAAAATATTGCTATTTATTGAAACAATTTAATGAAATTAATAGGGATTGCTTGTTTTGACTGATTGTTTCATTTGCTCATTGGGGGATGAAATAATTATCATTCATTAATAAATGATTACTTCTTAGTAATCTGAATATGAAAGTAATAATTTAAAGTGATGAAACTAAGAAATTTTAATTTAAACCTGGCCTACTATATTAAAATATAAACATGTCATATTCTTACTAATCATTTTCAGAATCAATTTATTCAAATGGATAGCAATGCACTGGGGTAAAGAATATTGTAATTTGGGGCGGCTAGGTGGTGCAGTGGATAGAGCACCGGCCCTGGAGTCAGGAGCACCTGAGTTCAAATCCTATGTTATTCAATTGAATCCTCACGACAACTCTGGGTTATAGATACTATTGTGATTGAATTTTAGAGAAGAGGAAACTGAAGTTGCAAGAGATAAAGTGACTTGCTCAGTCCAAGTATTAAGATTTAGGGCAGAATTTGAATTCAGATTTTCCTATCTATAATTTTTCTAACTTCTTCAACTATGCCATCTAGCCATCTGATATGGCCCATATATAGGTAGGTGTCTAGTATGCCAGTATAAACTTTTGGGCTTATGCTAATTGCTATATATCAGCAATTTCTGATGAATATTGATTAATCATTTGAATGGAAACAAAATTAATTCCCTGAATTTCATTTGGAAAATTGATTCTTTGAGATTTTCTCCTTTCAAAGTGCACGATCCAGGGGCAGCTAGGTGGTGTAGTGGATAAAGCACCGGCCCTGGAGTCAGGAGCACCTGGGTTCAAATCCGGTCTCAGACACTTAATAATTACCTAGCTGTGTGGCATTGGGCAAGCCACTTAACCCCATTTGTCTTACCAAAAAAAAAAAAAAAAACAAGAAAACAAAGTGCACTATCCATGATTGTCTCATGTCACATGATATATAGAAGAAAATGCAAATTTATTCAAAAGTAGTGCTAAGAAATAATTGTGTACCTGAAGAAAGAATTGAAAGCCTGGAATTGTATGGTGGTTAGGAATTGACATCATCCACTAATGGGTGCCTAGACTAAGACTTTTTCACTGAAGTATAAAGATATGAATTTGTCTACGAATGATCTCCCTGTTGCCCTCAATTTTGAAAATTCCAGATAGGGGCATAATCCTATTAAAACAAATAAGTTCGACAATTTTAAATATTATAACAATTTCCTTATACTAAGACTCTGAATTGAAGACCTGAGTTCAGGGTCTCAAACATTTATTGTCTGTGTTATTATATACATTTTATTTAACCTTTTTATGACTCTATTTCCTCATCTATAAAATTGGCACACTATAGCATTTATGTCATGGGGTTAGCGATAGCTTAAATGAAATGATACATGAAAAGCATTGTATAGGCTTTAAAACACATCATCATTTTTGTTGCTACAATTGGTACTGCTTGCATTATATAATTATTACTACTACTTTTGTTGTTGCACAGTTATTTCAGTTGTGTCTGATTCTTTGTGACCTGGTAAAGACAGTGATTTGCTATTTCCTTTTCCAGCTCATTTTACAGATGAGGAAACTGAAGCAAATAAGTTCATATAGCTAGAAAGTATCTGAGATAATATTGGAACTCAAGTTCTCCTGAATGCACATCCAATGCTCTATCCAATGGACCACCAAGCTGCCTCTTCTCCTTCTTGTTTGTATCCAATAAATTCTAACCACAGAGCATTTTTATGTTGTAAATATGGTTATTGAACTTTTGCCAGTAAAAATGCAACTTCTAATATGTTCTACCAAATGAAAAAAGTTTGCTAGGATAAAATTTTATATTTTGTTGTTATTGGAGGTCCTCATCAATAAAAGTTGGCAGCATGCTGTGTTTTTTGGGGGGTTGTTTGCTTTGATTTGGTTTTTTTATTTGTTTATTTTGTTTTGGTTTATTTGGTAAATAATGGAAAAGGGTTAATTAAATAAAAATTAATTTAAAAAATCAAAATAACATCCAACTTCAGTCAGAAATGTCTCAAAATTGGAAGAATTATTTTCAGGAGTGATTAAATATTGAGCCATGTTCAGGTGTGATAAAAGTTAGACCATTAATAATTTCTCTAGTTTTGAATTTAATTTTATGACCATCCATTATCAATCTGTCTTTCCCAAAATAATAGCATCAGAGATTTGTCATATGAGTGACTAAATCGTGGGCAAAGTATATGTAGAATTCCCATCTTAGATCAGTCTACTAATCCTATCAAAAAATGAATTTCTCTGTTGTTGAATCCATTATAGTTTTTTGTCAATAACTTCTGTTGTGGATATTAATTATTCATTACTGAATTTAATGCATTTTAGAATGTTTCTAAGAACTAAATTCAAATTCATTGGTTTATTTCTTGCCAATTCCACACTCACCACTACTCTCCTATTTAAAATAAAAGCCTATGTATTCTCTAGTCCTACATTTTCCTAATGTCCCTACTAGCCAGTTAGTCTATCTTCTCCATTTAAAAGATAATTTTCTTTTGCAGAGAAAACAGAAAGAAAATAAAGGACCTAAATGGCCCCATTCTGTTTTTATGATGATTGAAGTCGAGAAGGAAAAAGGAGAGAGGGGATTAGAGTATTTTCAATTTTCATATTATTCAAATTTCATATTATTATGTTGGAGATCAACTAGTGCAACCCTTTACCATGTCATTTTTAACAAATTATTTATAGTTTCTGATCCTCACTTTTCTCCTCTTAAAAATTAGGATAAAAGGAAGATGCTTACAATAACTATCTCACAACATTGTCATGAGAAAGGTTCTGTGAAATACTTAAAAGTGTTTTCTAAATAGAAGCCATAATTACTCATAAATATAAAATTAGTCAAAAATATAAAATTACCTCTTACAATGGAATTTCTTACAGAAAATTTAAGATGCTACTGGAGGAAATGAACCACAACTATATATTCTCATTATGCATTAAACTTGAACACATAAGGAATTGACAATTGGATATAAGGACAGCTTCTAAGTTCTTTTGAGAGAGACCAAAATAAGTTATTTAATCTAGTTGCACGTTTGCCAAAAGGCAATTAGAAATATCACTCTGTAAGATACTTGTCCATCAAACCTTATCTTTTCCTGATGACTAATAATAGAAATAGCTGATATTTAAACAGCAATTTAAATTTTGCAAAATACTTTATAAACATTTTCTAATTCGCTCTTCATAAAAACCCTGAGAGTGAGGTACTATTCTTATCCTGACTTTACTGGTAAGAAAACAGGTTTAGAGAAATTGTTCACTTAGCAAGTAAAGAAGCAGGATTCAATCCAAGACTTCACTGTTTACAAATCAAGTTCTCCTTTTACTGAATTCTCGATGACATTCCACCTCTTAAAAGACTACCATGAAGAGAATTACAGTTTCTGTTACAATTCTTGTCACAAACCACATAACAAGACAATTGGAGGAAACATTCCTTAAGAAATTATTTTTTTTCAGACATTAAAGCAATTATAAGGAGTTATTTGGCCTACTTATATATTAATATGTTTAAAAATTTAAGTGAAATGGAAGAAAATAAAAATATAAATTACCTAGATAAGAAGAGGAAGTAGTACACCAAAATAGAACGATTTTAGAAAAAGGAATAGAACAGACCATAAATGAACTTCCTAAGAGAAAATGAAGATTGACTTACAAGTTTATTACAATGAAACATTTAAAATTCAACTAATTTCAATATTAAATTAATTATCTTGAAACCATGGGTAAAGAAGGGATTGTACCAAATTCATTTCATGAAACAAATGATACTGATATCTAAATCAGTAAGTGTAAATACAGAAAATGAAAATTATAGACCAATTTCAGAAATGAATATGGACACAAAAACCCTAAATAAAATACTAGGTAAAAGATTACAATAATATATTCCAAATATTATATATTATAATCAAGTAGAATTTGCATCAGGAAGTGTGGAAAGGTTGAATTTTATTGAAACCATTAGCATGATTGATTACATCAATAACAAATTTTTTTAAAAAATTATATCAATAGATGCAGAAAACATACAACACTCATTTTTAATAAGAAATTAATAAATTCTGGGACAACTAGGTGGCACAGTGGATAAAGTGCAGGCCCTGGAAATTTTTTCTTAAGGAGTTCAATGATTGCTTGTTGAATTTCTTTTTCTGAGATAGGGCTGTTTAGGTATTTAATCTCCTCTTCATTTAACCTGGGCAACTTATATTTTTGTAAATATTCATCCATTTCACTTAGATTATCAAATTTATTGGCATAGAGTTGGGCAAAATAATTCCAAATTATTACTTTAATTTCCTCATTATTGCTGGTGAGTTCACCTTTTTCATTTATGATACTAGCAATTTGGTTTTCTTCTTTCTTTTTTAATCAAATTAAACAGAGGTTTATCAATTTTATTGCTTTTTTCATAATACCAACTTTTGGTTTTATTTATTAATTCAATATTATTTTGCTTTCGATTTTATTGATTTCTCCTTCAATTTTTAGAATTTCTAATTTTGTATTTAATTGGGTATTTTTGATTTGTTCTTTCTCTAATTTTTTAGTTGCATATTAAGTTCATTGATTTCCTCTTTCTCCAATTTATTCGTGTAAGCATTTAGAGCTATAGGATATCCCCTGTGAGTCTCTTTGAATGAATCCCCTAAGTTTTGGTATGCTGTTTCATTATTATCAGCATCTAGGATAAAATGGTTAATTCTTTCTATAATTTGTTTTTTGGACCACTCATTTTTTAAAATGAGGTTATTCAATTTCCAATTTGTTCTGGGTCTATATTTCCTTGGCCCAATATTGCATATGACTTCTATTGCATTGTGATCTGAGAAAGATGTATTCACTCTTTCTGCCTTTCTGCAGTTGATCATTAGGTTTTTATGTCCTAGTACATGGTCAATTTTTGTATAAGTTCCATGTACTACAGAGAAAAACGTATATTCCTTTCTACTCCCATTCAGTTTCCTGCATAAGTCTACCATATCTAATTATTCTTACAATCTATTTACCTCCTTAACTTCTTTCTTGTTTATTTTATGATTCGATTTATCTAGATCTGAGAGAGGGAGGTTGAGGTCTTCCACTAGCAGAGTTTGGCTGTCTATGTCTTCCTGTATTTCTTTCAGCTTCTCCTCTAAGAATTTGGGTTCTGTCCCACTGGTTGCATATGTATTCAGTACTGAAGTGACTTTATTGTCTATGGTACCTTTTAGGAGGATATAGTTTCCTTCCTTGTCTCTTTTAATGCTATCTATTTTTGCTGCTGCTTTGTCTGAGATAAGGATTGCTACTTTTTTTACTTCAGCTGAAGCAAAATATATTTTGCTCCAACCTTTTACCTTTATTCTATATGTATCTCTCTGCTTCAAATGAGTTTCTAGTAAGAAGCATATTGTAGGATTCTGGTTTTTAAACATTCTGCTATTTGCTTACATTTTAAGGGAGAGTGCATCGCATTCACATTCAAGGTTATAATTACTAATTCTTTATTGCCCTCTGTGCTATCTTCCCTCTGTTTGTATTTTTCTCCTTTGCACCCACCTTTATCCATATTTCCCAGTATTTTGTTTCTGAATACCACCCCCTTCAGTGTGTTTGCCCTCCTATGTCACACCCTCCCCTTTCTTTCCCCTTTCCCTTTTTCCCTTTTCCCCTCCCTTCCTTTTGTTATTTCCCCCTTTTCTCCCTACTCCCCTTCCCTTTCTCTGCCCCCTCTCCCTTTTTCAACTTTTAATACTTGAAAGATTAGATGTTCTATAAGTTAACTGAGTATGTGTAGGTTGACTTTAATCCAAGTCTGATGAGAAGAAGATTCAGGTGTTTCTCCTCTGCTCCCTTCTTCCCCTCTATTACCATAGGTTTTTTGTACCTCTTAGTGTAATGAGATTTACCCCCATTCAATCTCCTCCCTCCTCCCGTCTCTTTCTTGTCCCCCTTTTTAAGGAGGGAGTGTTTTTTAGATCATTCTGTCTAAGTCATAGAAAATTCTGAGTGTCTGTCCCTTCTAGTAAAGTATATTCTATTGAATAGAGTCAAAATTCCTGAGAGTTAATAGAGTCTTTCTCCCAAGTGGGGTTAAAGTCAATTACATCCCATTAGATAGCAATCTCATGGATAGGTCATGAAGGTCCTTCATTTCTGGCTAGGTATATTCTCTCTGTTAGAGTTACAATTCTCAAAATTTATAAGAATTTTTTTCCCTATGCTGGGATATAGCCAGTTTCAACTTACTGGATAGCATTTTTTTCCTTTTACCCCCCCCATTTTTTTTAACCTTTTCATGTGTCTCTTAAACCTCCTGTTTGATGTCCAAGTTTTCTGTTTACCTCTTGTCTTTTCATCAGAAATTTTTGCAATTCTTCCATTTCATTAAATGTCTATCTTTTTCCCTGGAAGAGAAGGCTCAGCTTTGCGGGAAAGTAGATTCTTGGCTGCATTCCAAGCTCCCTTGCTCTTCAAAATATCTCATTCCAGGGTCTTCAATCCCTTAATGTTGATGCAGCCAGGTCCTGTGTGATCCTTACTGTGGCTCCTTGATATTTAAATTGTTTCTTTCTGACTGCTTGCAGGATTTTCTCTTTTATTTGATAGTTCTGGAATTTGGCCACAACATTCCTTGGTGTTTCATTTTAGGATCTTTTTCTGGTGGGTATTGATCTACTCTTTCAATAACTACTTTGCCCTCCAATTCCATGATATCGGGAAAGTTTTCCATCACTAGATCCTGTAATATTAAGTCCAGGCTTTTTTTCTCTTCAATATTTTCACAAAGTCCTATAATTTTCAGGTTGCCCCTTCTAGATCTATTCTCGAGGTCAGTGGTTTTGTTGATAGGTATTTTACATTTGTTTCTATTTTTTCTATTTTTTGATTTTGTTTACCTGACTCTTGCTATCTCATGGAGTCATTAGTTTCTGTAGACTCCTTTCTTTTTTGGGGGGAGGAGTTTTCTTCATTAACCTTTTGCAACTCCTTTTCCAGTTGGTCAATTCTACTTTTGAAAGAGATTTCCATTTGACCAATTGAAGTTTTGTAAGAATTATTTTCTTTTTGCATTTGCCCAATTAAGGATCTGAGAGATTTATTCTCCATTTGTATTTGTCCAATTGTACTTTCTAAGGTTTTGTTTTCTTGTTGAAAAGTATTAATTGTCTCTCCCAAAATTTCCAGTTGATTTTTAAGCTCCTTCTTTATTTCTTCAAGGAAGTCCTTCTGTGCTGAAGACCAGATTGTATTTTCCTCAGAGGTTCCAGGTCTTTTTGAGTTAGGATCTTTCCCCTTCCAAGAATTTTTCTATGTATCCACATTTCTGCTGACCCTTCTTTATTTTGCTAAGACCTTGAGTTGGGGAGGACCTTGGGATCGCTAAAGGCTTTACTCACTGAGTGCAATTTCCCTGGCTCGCCAATAGGAGGTGTTGGTTGCTTTCTCTGGAGTGTCTGTGACCTTGATTGAGGCCTTCTCCCTTTGCTTGAAGGGAGGGGTTGAAGCTATTGAATCCTTTTGCTTTCAGTCAATGGTGTGCTTTACCCTGGCCTGAAGTCATTGGTCAGATGGGCTGGTTCTTCTGTTCACACAACTGGGCCTGATGCAGAAGTAGTTTGCATTTGTTTGCTCTGAGAAGAGGTCTAAGCTGTAATGGGACTCTGAGTTCCTCAGACCAGAGGAGCCCAGGGATGGTGTCTGCAGCTCTCCTGCTCCGGAACTCTCTCCCCAGCCCTGTCCGCAAGCTCCCAGGGGACAGCACCAACACCAGTGCCTCTGCTTCCTAGTTGACTCAAGCCCCTGCCAACTAGCCCCACTGATGATCCAGCAGCTCCAACTCTTTGGCCCTCAGACTCCCGGCTCCAATTCAGCTGTTAATCTCCTTGATGGGGCTGATCCTCCCTTTGAGCCCAGACTCACCCACCCGAATTTAGCCAATGCTGCTGGGGGAGACAAATCCTGAGGTAAATGTTCTTTCTCCTGGCTTTTCTTTCTGGGTTTTGTGGGTCAGATTTTTTTTAAGAGGTTTGTTTCATGTGATAGATGAGGAAAGATCAGGAGACTTTAGAACTGTGCCTGTCTTCTCTCCTCCATCTTGGCCAGAAGTCTCTAAATTCATTATGTCTTAATAGATATAAATTGTTATAGACATAGTTCAATTAGAATCAAATGTATAGCCACCCATTAGTCAAATTAGAAAGCTAAAGTACTATGCATACTCAATAATATTCCAATCTAGTTTATTTAAACAGGTAATTCACTCTTAAAAATGGGAAACGGACAAAGTAAAAACATTTAATATATAATAATGTGTCATAAAGGTTTAACTGAGGCAAGAAAGGTATAAAACAGGCTGAGAAACTACTTCAGCTTGAAAATATTTTCTCTCTTTGCCAAAAGGAAAGCTATAACATCAAGCAGACTATAAAATACAAAGATCCAGGTGATCAAGTTCATTTGTTTTCTGGGGAAAGGATTGTATTACACAAAATCACTTAATAAACATAGTAGGAAAAGGATACATACTTTTAAACACAGTAAGACATGTAGCTGTAGCTAGATCTCATAATACCTAGTTTGACAGCTTATCCATACACCCAAGGATTGCTCATCTTTTGAATTTAAGACGGATTAAGTAGCTACCCTTGTAATATTAATATAATTCAGGTGATAAACAGGACTATAAGCCAAGAACTATAAAACAAGAAGAATCAAAATTTCAGCCTAGGGGTCAGCTAGGTGGCGTAGTGGATAAAGCACCGGACTTGGAGTCAAGAGGACCTGGGTTCAAATCCGGTCTCAGACACTTAATAATTACCTAGCTGTGTGGCCTTGAGCAAGCCACTTAACCCCATTTGCCTTGCAAAAACCTAAAACAACAAACAAAAAAACCCACCAAAATTTCAGCCTACTCAAAATTCCATGAAAAGAATGACTATGGTTAATTAGCTACAAGCATATCAGTGAAAGAAAGAAAAAAACAACAAAAAACTTTCACTGAATTTAATAGCTAATTTTCAAAGAATTTATATAGTAAGTTATTAAGTAGAAGTTAATAGAATAATCAATGGGAAAATTTTAAGCAATATTTTTGAAAATATCCATGAGATAATAGATTTGGATTTAGATTTAGATTTAAATCAGGAAGAAATCTTAGAAGTTATGTAGCAAAGAAATATGCCACTCTATTTTTTACTACCTAACTTGGAACAGTGGAATAGACTAGGTGCAATAGCAGGAATGATTACAGTAATCTGCTGTTTGATAAACCTTAAGAGTCCAACTATTTGGATAAAAAAATCTCTCCTATAAAAACTGTTCAGAAAAGTAGAAGTTAGTATGGAAGAAACTAAGATTAGACCAACCCTTATACCAAGATAAGATCAAATGGATACAGGAATTAGACATAAAAAAACAATATTATAAGCAAACTAGAAGATCAAGGTATACTTTGCCTGTCACATCTATGGAAAGGCGAGAAGTTCATGACCAATGAAGAGATGAAAAACATCATGAAAAACAAACTAGATAAATTTTATTACATCAAAAAGGTTTTGCACGGACAAAAACTACTGTAATGAAGATTAGAAAAATGTAGTAAATTGGGAAACAATTTTTGCAACTAGTATTTATGACAAAAGACTAATTTCTAAAATATGCAGAGAACTGAGTCAAATTTTCATAAAAAAAAGCCATTCTTCAATTGACAAATAGTCAAAGGATATGCAAAGGTAATATACAGATGAGTAAATCAAACAATCCATATTCATATGAAAAATTGCTCCAAATCATTACTTATTAGAAAAGTGAAAATTAAAGCATCTCTGAAATACCACCTCACACCTATCAGACTGGCCGATATGACCAGAAAGGGCGATGATCAATGTTGGAAGGGATGCATGGAATCTGGGACACTATTACATTGTTGGTGGAGCTGTGAACTCATCCAACCTTTCTGGAGACAATTTGGAATTATGCCCAAATGGCAACAAAAATGTGCATACCCTTTGATCCAGTAATACCACTACTTGATCTGTACCCTGAAGAGATTACAAAAAGGGTAAAGGCATCACTTGTACAAAAATATTTATAGCAGCCCTCTTTGTGGTGGCAAAAAATTGGAAATTAAGTGAATGTCCTTCAATTGGGGAATGGCTTAACAAACCGTGGCATATGTTTGTCATGGAACACTACTGTTCTATTAGAAACCAGGAGGGTTGGGAATTCAGGGAAGCCTGGAAGGATTTGCATGAACTGATGCTGAGCAAGATGAGCAGAAGCAGAAAAACTTTGTACATCCTAACAGCAACATCGGGGTGATGATCAACCTGGATGTCTTGCTCATTTCATGAGTGCAACAACCAGAGAAAATATTGGGTTATCTGCAATGGAGAATACTATCTGTATTCAGAGAAAGAATTATGGACTTTGAACAAAGAACAAAGACTATTACCTTCAAATCAGAAAAACAAAAAAAAACCCATTATCTTATTATGTAATTTTGGTATCTTATACTTTATTTTTCTTCCATAAGGATATGATGCCTCTGTCGTCACATTCAACTGAGATCAATGTATAACATGAAAACGATGTAAATGTAAAGACTAACAGAATATCTTCTAGGGGAGGGTGGAGGGAAGCAAGAATGGGAGGAAAATTGTAAAACTCAAAAATAAATAAAATCTTTATTAAAAAAAGAAGTTATATAGTAAAATCCCTTCATTTTAATTTTAAGGAAATAGGGCACAGAGAGTTTAAGTGATTTGCCTAGGATCAGTAGTAAAATTCATCTTTGAACCAAGACTTGTGCAATACTGTATAAGTCACTTAACCTTTCTGTCTCAGGTTCCTCACTATAAGATGAAGATATTAATAGCACCTACCTCACCTGAATGTTGTGAGAATCAAATGGGATAATATTTTTCAAGTCTTTGCTCAGTACTGAAACCATAGAGTGTGCTTAATAAATACTTATTCCTTTGCTCTATCAAGAATAGTGTACTGGTAAATGTCTATCAGCTTTCTACTAATAAAAGTAATCACAATATTTAAATATAATCTATATCTTAGCACTTTATTTCTTAATTTTTAAGGCTAGAAAATAAATAAAGCATTAAATCAAGTGCCAATCTCTAACATTTGCTTGTTTCTGAAACATAAATGCTCACAATGAAAATTTAACAATTATCTCATTCAGGTTGATCTAAACTTGCTCAACTATAACCTTATCTGTAACCCTAAATCTGACAATTATTATATTGTATCAAATTACTTATTCATTTCCCCTCTACCTGACTATCCTGATGAGATCAGAGTCCTTATTGAATACTTATATATAACATCATAGGTAATCTAAAAAAATTACAGTATACAAATATAAATCTTTTGAATTTCTTAAATTTTCATACACATATCTATAGATACAGTTTCTGGAGTGAAATGCTTCAGACAATTTTAAAATAAAAGGACTGAATCTTACATGTTTTGGGGATTTATTTAGATTTATTCATTCAGTTTTGAACAATTTTCTCTCACCCACAGTGAAGAAGTATTTACTTCATGAGGAGAAGCTAAAAGACCTCAATGGCAGGTCAATGAATTTACTCCAAATGAATGATGAAACAAGAGATTATGTACCCCTACACAATTGAAGGAGTCTGGTTTTTGGTTTTGGTGTAAATGATGATCTTTTCTAAAACTTATCTAACTTTTCAAAATATCATAACCAAGCACTACTTAATGTCCCTGAAAATGATGACACCAGTTAACAAATCTTTAGAAAAGTTTTCTGGAATATATAACTTTTGAATATCCAATCATTTGTGGACTATGATAGATCCTCACAAAAGTATAGGTGTAATACTGATAACTTGAAATCAAAATCTCTGAAGTAAACAATTTATTTTGATAAACCACCATTCAATGCAATAATTCAAAAGATATTTATTAAGTGCCAACTATGTATAAGGAATTGTTAGAAAAGATAAAGGATAAAAACCAGGCCTTTGAAATTATATATTAATATTCCATGGATGTCTTTATATCAGATGAGTAATCTTAATAAAATTCCAATTAACATGACTCCAAAGTTATTGAAAATTACCAAAATTGCTACAGTATTTGTAATACCAAAATGACTATAAGGATAATATGAATATGAATATGTTCATTCACTTGCTCTTGATTCCAATGTGAAAAAAATTATCAGCACTTTGCTATGAAATTTATTAGAGCTGAGAAAGAAAAGTTGAAAAAAATACTTTAATCTTAACTAAAGCATTTTATTCCTAGATCAATGTGGGTACTACTTCAAATGTTGCTCGTAACAACTAATTCCTGTCTTTAAATTTGAAGAATCATAGAATTTTAAAAATGCAAGGTATCTCTGTGATCACTGTGTTTAACTTTTATCCAAAAGTTAACAAAAAAAGTTAACTTTTTCACTGTGACATACTTGATAAATGGTCATCTTGTTTCTGCTTGAAGACCTCTTAAGAGAAGCAATCCACCATTGCTTTAGGCAGCCCATTTGATTTTTTGAACACTTTTATCTGTCAGGAAAGTAAAATTTGTTCTTTATAACATCTACTCTTTCTTTTTCATTATGCCTCTTAGGACCAAAGAGAAAAAATCTAATTTCTTGACATAACAGTTCTTCAATTATCTGAAGACAATTACGGTATTTCGTTGGTTCTTCTCTCCTCTGCATTAATTATCCCCATTTCCTTCCATGTATCCTTATATAATATGAACTCAAGAAGCTATACCATACTTACTGCATTTCTTTCAATGTTCTAAATATTTTCAGTATCATTTTAAATTCTGGTTCTCAAAACTAAATATAATACTCCAGACATATGGTTCATCCAGATAGAAGAGAAAAAGATTATGAACTCCTTATTCCCCAAACCATATCTCCTCATTTTTATTAATATTGCATTAACTTTTTTCACTGACACAAAATACTGCTATTTGAAGACCCTAAAACATAACAGATAAACTTTTTCTTATGAATTGCTATCTAACTATGCCTTCGTTCTTGTGAAGTTCATTTAGAAGAGTCAGATTTAAGACTTTATAATTGTTTTCACTTGCCTTCACTACATAACTGGTCTTCCCTTTTTCTAGTCATATATTTTCTAAACAAAGCCTTTACACTGATAAGAGATGACAGAAAAAAAATTCCCCTTTGAGATTGCCCAATACCAATGAAATCACAGATCAAGTTCTTACTCATATTTTATAAATGAATGAACTCTACGCTTCCCTTTCAGTCAACTATATGACTTAAAAGATGATGATGACAATATGTTTTATTTCAAAACTTACCTGTTTGCATTTCATACTTTCATGAAAGATTCTCTTGATTCTTTTATATATTATTATATAAAAGATGTTATTTGTTGTTTTAAGGTAATGTATTAAGTTTTAGGGATGCAAATAGAAAAATAAGATGGCTCCAGTTATCAAGGAGTTCATATTCTAATGATGGGGAGTAAGAGGTATGTGTGTTTGGGAAGAGAAAATACATATCGTAGGTCTCAGCTGAAAGTCAGTATTCAATTTTTATAGCAAGTCACTATTAATAGTGTGCTCTTGTGTATCTATGTCCACCATTCATCTTTCCATTGTGATTTAAATCATTACACATTTTTGATTTTGTGTTATATTAGTTTTCATAGCTATATGGAATTATTGGAAGGAAATTCTACTTAAAGTTTTGTGTCAGGAATCAGTGTGGGTCTGTTGAAAATACTACACAATATGACAAAATGCAATTCAGTATTCTAGGTCCTCTCAATGTCAAACTTCAGTACCTGTTCAAGATATATTGTCTGCTGGATTAAGTCAAAAAGTTGCCTATTCAGATACATGTCAAATTTTGAACAATAACTATTCTTCATCTATTTTGTTTTTATTTTTTCCCATTTAGGTTATTGAAATGACCTCAAGAGTGCTGAATTTGGATTTAAGGGACTTAGGTATGATTCACAACTCTGCTTTTGACCTGTGTGATTCTGGGTAAGCCACTTAATTTGGGCTTCAGTTTTTTTCATCTATAGCATTAAGGGCTTTGGCATTTAATTGCCATTTAATTTGACCTGTAAGACTCCATCTATTTTTAAACAAAAATTCTACATTTGTGATTCTATGAATTAATGATTCTTTATCTTACTAAAAAGATCCTCTTTTACCGTGAACTTGATACAATCCTCAAAGATACATGTGTAAAAATAAAAGGATTTCTAGAGATCGTCATCATCTTTAGAAATTCAGTCTTGTATTTGGTCTCTATTTCTTCCATCTACTCATTATAAATAGTGCTTATATTGATTATATATAATGAATATTGGTTTCCTATATGCATAAAGATTCTAATTTTATGTCATTTATCATGTATCTTGATTCATAAGGATATATCTAATTGCAATCATGATGTGATGGTAGTTAAACTTTTTTTGGTTCTCCTTGTAGTTATTTCCATCTCTAAATGCTTGTGCTTTTTCTTTATCTACTGATTTCCTTCCTTGTTACAAACATACTCAAAGTATGTTACAAACATACTCAAATCTTTCTCAATCTGAAAACCCGTCACTAGACTTCAGTATCTACTAACTTTTAGCAAAAGTCATCCACACTCACTATGTTCACTTTCTCCACATTTCCCCATTAAGCTTTTGCAGTCTGGCTTACTTATCTTATCACTCAACTGAAATTCATACATGGACTATTCTAATGTCTTCCTAAATGGTCTCTCTGATTCAAGTTTATCCATGTCATCCCACTATTCAGTATACCTAAGTGATTATCTGTTCCTCCTAGAATGAAATATAACCTCTAGATTTTGTTTTTTCAAACCCTTCCTTATCTGACCTTACCTTGTTTTTAGCATTATTATATATT
This sequence comes from Macrotis lagotis, assembly GCF_037893015.1. Lineage (NCBI taxonomy): Eukaryota > Metazoa > Chordata > Mammalia > Peramelemorphia > Peramelidae > Macrotis > Macrotis lagotis. The sequence continues at coordinate 430,284,284 of NC_133666.1, read as the reverse complement.
ATTCCCTTACCACACTATTCAGTTAAGACAAAAAAGTCCTTCTTACTGTTTCTTTCATTAGATAGTCTATCTCCCATTTCTGTGCCTTGTAATTACTGTTTGATACCCACCATGACTGAAATATATTCCCCATCCCCTCTATCTCAAACTCAAATTTCAATCTTCTACATGTAGCTTTTCTTTTTTTTAATTTTTGCAAGACAGTGGGGGTTAAGTGGCTTGCCCAAGGCCACACAGCTAGGTAATTATTGTGTCTGAGTTCAGATTTGAGCTCAGCTACTCTTGAACCCAGGGTCGGTGCTCTATCCACTCTGCCACCTAGCAGCCCCATGTACATGTAGCTTTTCTTAATCCCCCATCTATTATTCCCACTTTGTATATGTTTTGCCTCATATATATTTTGTATTACACAAGTTGTCTCCCACAAAAGCATATAAACTCCATAAGGGAAGATCCTACTTCATTTTCAGCTTTGTATTCCCTGGACTTGGGCAGCCAGGTGACACCGTGTATAAGAGTGCTGAGGTTAAGAGTCAGGAAGATTCAATTTCTTGAGTTCAAATCTGGACTGAGACAGTTATTCACTGTGGGACCCTGGGTACGCCACTAATTCTGTTTGTCTAAGTTTCCTCATTTGCAAAATAAGTTTACCAATAACCCTGAACTTTAGAGTAACTGAAATAAAGCTAATGCTTTAAAAAATGTTCCTTGATTGAATCTTTGGGAGAAAAAGAACATGTTCCCAGGAAAGTAAATACAAAATAGTTAAAAATTCCTTTTGAACAGAAAGGATACCAATCATGGTGGAGGCAGGAGATAGTGGCTAAATAGGTTTCCTGAAAGAGACACTTAAGCTGAGTTTTGAAGGAAACTAGCGATTCTAAGAGATGAACAGAAGGAAAGAAGGTAGTTTAGATGCAAGGGACACCCTGTGCAAAGACACAGGGGCATGAGCTGATAAATTGTGAAGAACAGAAAGTTGAGCAGTAAGACTAAAACATAGGGGATGTCAAGGAACATAAGTTGTAATAAACCATTAGAAGTCAATTCAAATCCATTTGTAAAGATAAGGTGACAAGATTTGGATTTTACTGTGCAGAAAAAAGAGAGTCACTGGAGTTTTTTGATCCAGGAGGTAACATGTTCATTTATCTGCTTTAGGAGCATCAATTTGGCAATTATGTAGTGACTGATTAAAGGAAAGAGAATGGAGACAGGGAGGCATGGTATTATATGAGTCTGAACCAACAAATTTCCAATTTCTCAGAAGATAAAGATGGAACAGTGGTTTGGAAGATACTAAATGGAGAACTCCAGGTAAGACATTTGGTAAAGATCATTTAAGAATGGAAAATAATGATTTTATTTTTCACACTTTTCTCTTGTTTATTTCTTCAGTTGCATCATTTCCACTTTTTTTTCTCAACAACTCAGAAATCATTAGAAGAGTAAAAACATCACTTGTACAAAAATATTCATAAGAAGCCCTGTTTGTGGAACCAAAGAATTGCAAATCGAGTGAATGTCCATCAATTGGGGAATGGATGAACACATTGTGGTATACATATGTTATGGAACACTATCATTTTATTAGAAACCAAGAGGGATGGGATTTCAGAGAAGCCTGGAAAGACTTGAATGAACTGATGTTGAGAGTGATAAGCAGAACCAGAAGAACACTGAACACCCTAACAGCAACATGGGGGTGATTACCAACCTTAATAGGATTGCTCATTCCATCAATGTAATAACCAGGGACAATTTTAGAGTACTTGCCATGGAGAATACCATCTGTATCTGGAGAAAGAATTGTGGAGTTTCAACAAAGAACAAGGTCTATTACTTCAATTTTTTAAACAAGTATTTTATGTACTACATAATTTTTCTATATATAATATTGTATTTTCTCCTCAAGGATATGATTTCTCTTTCAACACATTCTATTTGAATCAATGTATAACATGGAAACAATGTAAAGATTATCAGACTGCCTTCTGTGGGGGCATGGGGAGGAAGGGGAAGGTGGGGGAAAATTGTAAAAATCAAAACCTTATAAAAAAACCTTACAAGAAACTACTATTATATATATTTGGGAAACAAATAAAAGATTAATAAAAGAGTAATCTTTAAAAGTTTTGCTTCAATTTATATTAAGGAAAAAAACATTGTGCTTCATTTTGTATGAAACATAATTATTATGTTTTGGTTGAATTCTCACATACATGGCCATAAACAAGTCAAGAAGGAACCCAAAAACTTTTACTATAATTATCTATAAAAATAACTTAATCACATAGGAGAGACTTAACACTACTAGTAACTATAATTGCTGTTATTAAGACAGTGTCTAGTTAACTTGGTCAGTATTTTTTTGAATAGATCTATGCCCAGTTGTTTATTCTGAAATGACTCCCCATAAATGGAGGGGGGGAAATCTAGTTCTAAAGTGATATTTAACACAGAACACTACTTGAAAGAGAGATACTTTAGATTTTACTTTTTTCCTCCAGGATTCTCTAGCAACTTCAAAAGGTTTTCAGGTGTCTTGGTCAACTGGTAGTAGCTGCAGTCTCCAACAATGCTGCTTCTTCCATTGTACAGTGTTATCCCTGCAACCCAAAGATCCATTAACAATTAGCTTAACTTTTACACAGAAATATTTATTTCATAAAGTATAACAACAAATATACAAATTATTCCTTCAACTCATGGGATGCATAATCTTCTCTTCCCCTAAGACATTCCCTGTCCCCCCAAAATCAATGCAGTACTTCCGTTTCTAGAGAGAAAGAAGATTAGATTCATAATTTATTTTTGGTCCCATAATTCTCCAAATTTAAACTCCTACAAATTCAAATTTCCTGACTCCCCACAGCCAGTTACTGAGTCCAGATTTGAACTCAAGTAGATGAGTCCTCCTTACTCTTAAGCTCAATACTCATATACTGTGCTACATGGCTGCCCAAGTCCTCGGCATACAAAGCTAAAAATGAAGTAGGAGTGCTGTACCATACCACAAGCAATCCTGGCTCCAAGATAACCATGGGTCAAAATTCTAGAGATAAGAGGCATCACCTCCCACACTTGAAATCAGTAAGGATAAACACTGTGGAACAGAAAAAAATACTCCCAGTCCATTTCTTGGAGCCAGGATTAAATAGTGACCTGGTGAAGGAAAGCTCTTCTCCATTCATGCTTTCATTTCATGGCATCCATGCTAAAGATAAATTAGGACATTTACCATCTGAACAGAGCAGATAATGCAGTCCCATTCAGAGCTTCACTGGGAGTGGGGGGGATCCTAGAGGTCTGTGGTTCTTGTAAGTGAGTAAATCACAAAATTCTCTTACAAAGAATGGGCAAGAAAAGGCATAAATTGTAACTCATAGGTTAAAGAAATTTTTGGAGTTCTTTAGCAAGGTAAATAAATTAAAGTAGCTAGTAAGCTTAAGCAAAAAAAGAAACAACAAGAGAAATATGAAGGACAGTTAAAAATGGAAAAAGGGGAGAAGAGAAGAGAAATACAGGTGTAAATCTGAACTGATTATCTAAAGTTTGCAAAAATCAGCATGCAGCCCCCTCCTATGCAAGAAAAATTTAAGGTAGGGGTTAGGGTGGTACAGGAGGAACTAGGAGTGACTTAATGAATGAAATAAGTTTGTGATCCCATCCATGTCAGAGGGATGCAGAGTTTTAGATGAATCTTAAATTCTGAAATTAAGGTTAAATCTTAAATGAAAGCATCAGCTAGACTGGGAATTAGGGTCATTGTTCATGCAAGGTAACTTCAAGGAATCTATGATGTATAACTAGGAGATGCTGGTGAGATAACTTGTAGACACTGAGTTACATAGTATTGCATAGTAGACTAGTATGGGGTCATATAGGTAAGTTTTAACACTTTCAAAAGTTACCTCTTGTCTATTTACAAGGTATATTACTTGCTTAGTAGAGCTTTGCTGATCTTACAATGCTTGTCTCAGTACAGAAAAAGGGGAAAGATTACAATATTTCTTTTTTTAAATTTATGACATTGGCGTTAAGTGACTTGCCCCAGGTCACACAGCTAGACAATTATTAAGTGTCTGAATTCAGATTTGAACTCAGGTACTTCTGAATCCAGGGTCAGTGCTCTATCTACTGTGCCACCTAGCTGCCCCTTGATATTTCTTTTTTTTACCTAGTATTCCCTGCTTCAAAAAAAAAAAGGTCAAAAAGAGTACAACAAAGAGTGAGGACTGCAATCTTTTTTTTTTTTTTAATGCACCCTCCCCTCCCAAACTCATGCCATTGCTGAGGACAGAAATTTCAAAGAGGGGAAAATGCAAAACCTAGGCTTGTCCAGGTATACTTAGTTCAGATAATGTGAAGGTATCCTTGAGGGTCTTAGCAGCATATCCAAATTGTCTGTCACAGAGGCTTCTTATCCTCTAACTAATGCAGGGAATGCATTAGCCTCCTTTGTTTGACTTCCTTTAAGTCCTTTAACAATGGAAAGATTGAGACAATTACTTTTTTTAAATCTATATTCTTTTCCATTCCATTCTATTTCTGCTTCTCTCTTTGACACCATTCAGAGACTGAAGGATCTCAGTTCACCTAGAACAAGGGCAAAATGAACTGAAATTGTGAGAAGGGAAGAACTTTTCTTCACTTGATTCCTTTCTTTTATAACAAGATATGGGCCTGGATTGAAAGTTGTTATTTTATTCTTCATTGTCTTTCTCAGTTTCAGGTACCAGAGATGACCCTCATGGCACTCACGAGTTTGAGTCATGGAAATCCTGGAACCAGGATTGCAGAAGGGCTAGTACAGCCAACCAGGCCTAGAAGGAAGCCATGAAAAGCAAGGGTGTCAGTGACATGACCATAAGGAACTTTTTATTTTGTTTTGTTTGTTTCTTTGGGGGGGCAGGGCTTTGGCCTTGGAAATTCTACTATTCTCTTTTGTGAACTGAGTCAACCTAGTAAAACAAATCTCTTCCCTACTCAGACTGAAATAGTGCAAAGACAGAATTATGCCTCACATAGTGGAGGAGATTTGGTTTGCATATTTGTTATCCTTTCTGAAATAGATATTATTATATAAAATCTAAGTATTAGTAACTAATGGACCCGATGGGGAACAATGTCTCTGTGGACTGAAGTCAATGGTAGAGAGCCTAGAAACCCATAACCCTATTATGGGTACTAGATAATCCTGGATAACGGGTGATCCATACCCTCCCTGTCTTTCAGGCAATGTTACCAGGGTAGTCAGTGTTAGAAAAAAAATAAATTAAAGATAGTAAGTTAGGTAGTAGGGTGGATATAGTACCATCTATAGGATCAAGAAAACTCATCTTTCTGAGTTCAAACTGGCCTCAGATACTCACTAGCTACATGACTGGGCAAACCACTTAAACCTATTTGTCTCAGTTTCCTCATCTATAAAATGGGCTAGAGAAGTAAATGGTAAACCACTTCAGTATCTTTGCCAAGAATACCAAAAGAGTGAAATAATGAACAAAGTAAATGGAAAGGAAAAAAATATAACAAACAACAGAATTGAATTCTAGCTAATTTTGCTAAAAAAGCTTGATTCTGAAGAGATGAAAAAATGTTCATCCCTCTGTTTCTCCTTTCCTTCTTTGCAAAAGATGGGAGACTATAGATATGAAACACTGTATTTGAACTAGTGTGAAAATTAATTAGTTTTACTGAATTTTTGTTAATTATTTACAATAAATGGACTTCTAAGTAATATAGGACTGTATTTAGATTGGAAAGTAGCATCAAAACCAAAGATTTTTTGAAAGAAAATGTAGCTCTGCTCCTGTTCAAAACAATTTAAGTCTAACAATAACAGAACTTTCAATTTTCCTTATTGTACCTTTTGATCTTTTAATCCCTGCTTTGGCTATCATCTGTTAATATTTATTTAGTTCTCACTATGCATGAGGAACTTGCACTAAAAAAGAGCAGGCTAATGTTAATGAAAGAAACTGAAGTTGGAGAACTTCATTTCTTCTTCCATAATTATCTTCCTGAACTCTAATCTTATTTGTTTCTTTGAATTGCTGTAAATATATTCTAGAAAAGACACAGTTAAAGGTTAAATATCTAAAAGACATCATAGTTCAAAAACACAGTGGGTTGGTTAGCCCTGATTGGAAGTTTAAATTGAGAAAGAAGGCAAAGCAAGGACTTTTGGAGGTGGTGACAGACATAGGATATAGTTCCTAGAAATACACATACTTTCAAGTCTCTAAACCAAAGTTTAAGATTAGATAAAATTAGATAAAAATTTCTTAGTTCCTTAAGAATATGAGAATAGGAACTACTCTTGATTTTGTCAAAGATTACATATTCTAGACCTAGCTCTTTAGTTTTAGATTTATATAGGATAGACTAGTAAATAAATATTAATAATATTGCCTTTCAATGAGTCCAGTTGCTAAGAAAATTTTAAAAATAAAATAAATCTACCTTCTGACTTCTGTTTTACAACTCAATTACCCATCTTGAAGAAAAATCTAAATTCTACAATCTAAATTTTAAGATAATATTCCAACACTATATGGTTACAATTTTCTCAATTACTGATATGAGGCTCCCAGAGAATTTTAGTGAGCATACTCTTTTAGATGTCATTAGAGAAAATAAATATCACTTCATTCCAGCGACATAAACACACTGGGATATTTTGAGGAATTGGACCAATTAGGAGCTCTGAGGTTCCAGTTGGAATAATTCTTCTCTATCTACCCTAACTCATTACCATCACTGAAATAGAGAGAATATTATACAACATTATATGACTCAATTTTTATAACTAATAATGATATGAGGGAAATAATTATGATGTCCTTGAATGAAATTCTATGGTAAAGATACTTTCGGTACTAATTAATATGGTCATCTTAATTATATAAATTATCTTTCAAAATCTTGATGAAAATAATTAACATTGGCATTGTTTAATAATTGTTAATAGTCATATTAACATAATAGTCATACCTTATATATAACATAATATAATATAATAGTCATACCTTATATGTAGTGATGCAAAGTTTCATAAACTAATCAATCAGTTAATCATAAAATATGTACTGGAATTTTTCAACTTGATAATTGTGATGTTTCTCAAGTACATTTTGATGAAATTACCTTTTTAAGTTTCCAAAATTTTAAGGTGAATGATTAGAATGATAACAACGATTCATATGTAAGAACCATTGATGTGCTTCAAGCAGATTCAGGAGAGGATACTATATAAGTTATGCTTTTTTAACCTAGAGAGTAAGATTACAAATATTGCTTATATTCCAAATTCATTCCAATAGACATTATAGAAATTTTGAATTTAAAAAGTCAGTCAAATTCTTGGGTGAAGAAAATGCCAGGAGATACTTCACAAAGCAGTTAAAATTGCTTAATTGTAAAACACAATAACTTATAAATGAAAATTATTTAAAGAGAATCATGATGGAAATGAGAAGTACAAATAACTAATAATTAAAGATATTCTGAAAGCATTGAATTAGAATTTTTTCTTTATACTTTGATGACAAAAAAGGAACATAGCTTTAATATAAACATAAAAATGTCATTATAATGCCAGATTTGGCATTATAATGTTCTGTAAAGTGGTAATGATGGCCCAAGCAGAAGTCAACTTTATTGTTCTTTGGGTCTTTTTCTCCCCACCCCAGTTCTGGCACTAATAGAAACTATATCATAGAGTTTACAGTTGAAAAGGAACTTAGAGCTAATCTTCAACCAATTCATTTTACAGAAAAAGAAAGAGTACCAGAGTGAAATAACTTACCCAAAGTCTCAAAGGTGGTAGTAATGATATGTTTATTTTATTTTTTATTCTATATTCTTACTTGGAATTGTGTTTGAGAATTTTTTTTAAAGCAAGAATCAGATTTGCAGGAAAGGCACTAAAATACGGAATTAATCCTTGAAGAATTCTATCTGCAACATCAGAGGTTTTTGAAACTGAGTATACAAGATAATTGTTAATTAACCAATGATGGTCATTTAGAAAAAATACTACAATAGAGGAAAGAAATATGCATTTATGTATCTACTATCTACCAGATATTGTACTGAGGGCTTTAAAAATGCTATATCATCAATTATCATAATCAACCTAGGAAAGATTTGCTATTCCTATATCAATTTTACAGTTGAATAGAATACAAATAAAAATAAATAAATAAAAATCTAAATAAAATAGGACTAATATGAATTACCCAGAACCACACAATTAATAAGTATCTGAGACGGGATTTGAATTCATGTCTTCCTATTCTCTAATAATGATAATGTTAGAGGATCATGACATCCAAAAGATGATGCCATGGCAAGTGTTTGAATTGGAATGCAGTGAGAGGCTGCTGTGCTAAGTCACCAGAACCACTTTCTTCTCCACAGCCATCTGCATCCGGTGGTCAGATATGAATCAGGTGGTTCAATATGTACTTTTAATTTCAAAACGTGACCCTTAGGGACCAGCCTGTTAAACACTACAATTCTCAAGGAACATTTATATAAAGCTATTGAAATGTATCATACAGGAAAAAAGAATAATAGGTGACATTTGTAGAACATTTTTAAGGTTACAAAAATATGTCATATGCACCAAGTACCCTGATTTACAAAACAGGTCCATGATATATATGATCTTCCTTTTCTCTCTACATTTTAAGACCCTTGGACATAATTCTTTTTTTCTTTTCTAGACTACCATCTCCTCCTGCAAACTGTTTTCTCTCTGAAATTTGGTAATACTACATTCTCTTGGTGTGCCTTCTACTATCTAATCATTACTCTTTATTCTCCTTTGCAGATTCATTATTCAAAATCCTTGAGCCAGTTAGGTGGTATCATGAATTGAGAATTAAGCCTGAAGTTAGGAAGAGTCATCTTCCCTAAATTCAAATATGGCCTCAGGCACAAACTGTGTGAACTTAGACAAGTCACTTAACTTCAGTTTCTTTAAATGCAAAATGAACTGTAGAAAAAAATGGCAAACCACAGGTATTTTTGTCAAAAAAAAATACCAAATGGGTTCATGAAGACTAGGACGCTGAAATAACTGAACAATACTCAAAAACATAGTTTTAAGTGTTCCTCAAGTTTGTGTCCTAGAGTCTTTTCTTTCACTTTTTGTCCTCATCAATTTACCATGGCTTTAATTATATTCTCTATGCATGTGACTTCCATTTACTTTATTATTATATGCCTGGGAAGCCTGGATTTTAACACCAAAAAATTGAACCTCTTCTATTTAATAATCAATTATCCAGGAATATGAAAATTTCTTGGCAAGGTAAGATACTGAATTCTGAGGTCCTTTCTTAAGCTGAATTGTAAAGCATTTAAATTCTATAGCAGAGTGCACAACTTGAATGGACTGGTCACATAGTTTGAATGCTAAAGGCATGTCTACCTAAAAGACGATTTTATGGAAAACTTGAACAAGGCCAGGTCTCACACAGAGATCAGAAGAAGTGGTACAAGTTATCTCTCTAAATTACTTTAGTATCCATTGTGAGACATGTGATAATCTGGCAGGACTGCACAGCATGATGTACCTACATCAAAAAGACTTTCTGATCAAAACAGAATTAGAGTAGCATAAAGGAAATATGAGAGGCACACATCTACAGGCACTCAAAACAAAAGTGCAACTTAATTATTTCTTCATGATGAGTGGTAGGCCCTTCTAAGCTCATAGAAGACTAATCAGCTACAGTGGAACACATTATATCCAGCATCGTAATGTCACTAGTCTCTTTGAAGAGTATGAAGAGAGTACAAAGGACAAACAACATAACAAACCCTAAATATCTTCCTAAATTCTGGTTCTGTAGTTCTAGTGGTCTATTGGAAAATTCTTAGAAATCCCACAGCTATCTCAAACACATCAGCTTCAAAAATGAACTCATTATTTTCCCTCAAAAGTATTCTGAATTTTCCTGTCACTGTTTAAGGTACAAATCTCCTTTTAGACACCTAATTTTCTCACCTCATCACCCCTGATGCCTCTCTTAGCCTTTTCATCTCTCACCTACTTTTAAAAGAACTACATTAGAAAAAATAATAATAAATGGACCTCTTATCAAAAATGATAAATGGTATAAATGTAAACATAACAGTTGACATCTTTAATGAGGATAAACTATATTTCCACTAAAATAGGAGTGAATCAAGGATGAACACTATCATCACGTTCATTTAACATAGATATAGAAATGCACATGATAGCAATTAGATAAAAAATATGAATCATAGAAAAGGAAGAAATAAAATTATGACTCTTTACAGATGATATGATACATAAAAAACCTAGGGAGTTAACTCAAAAATTAATTTAAATTATAACTATTACAGTTCCAAAGGACTGCCATTAGATTTTGTATTTGACATGTTAAAAATGTTTTTTCACACTGAGCTTGCCCTCCAATCAATTCTCCTGGATTTTTTTTTCCAATGAATTCAAATTTAATCATGCCTGACTATAATCTAATACATTAGCTATGTATTGCTGACATCTTCAGATTTGATGTGAGCTATCTATGCCTTCATCTATTATTTGTACATGATATTTGTACTACCTACCTTTACAAGGCTGCTATGGGTAGAATAAATCCTAAAGCTCCTAACTGTTGAGCTTGCTAGGATCTCAATATAGGAGACACACACAAATCAGCTCATCCTCTGCCTAGCTGTACCTTCCTATTTGTTTCCACACAAGTATCTTCCTTTTCACATTGCCCCCTTCCTTCCTCTTTTCATTTAACATTTAGAGGAGAGATACATTTATTATTATGTTTTCAAGAGGCTTTTATAAGTAGATGAGAGATGAAGAGAGAAAGTGAAGCAACGAGGATAATGATGAGGTATGGAAAGTAAGGAGAGTTGTGCGTGATAGGAAAATTCGGAAGAAAGATTGGTTTTGATGGAAAATAATGAGTTAATTTTGGCTTTTAGTTTAGTTATGTTAGTTTATTTCATTTCAATTAATAAACAAGTAGTACATGTATTTTAATTTCCATTTTACAATAAAGAGAATTTAAGTTTAAAGAGGGCACACACATGAAATGACACAGATGGGAAGAGACTGATTCCAATTCTACTATACACCTACCCCCTCCCAACCTCACATTGTTTTATAAATCTGTAGCTTCCACAGGTAAGCAGGATGGATCTGTCTTCCAAGACATTCAAATTAAATGAGACTATAGTTCTGTTTCCTTTCACATAATTGGTTGATATGTAGAAATAAAATCATTTGTTCCTATCTTTGGGACAAATGGAAACTGACACAAATGGTGCTTTCTACTTGCAAAATAAAGTGAGAGCTCTTTAAAAAAAAATCAATGAATAAGAATATTCCAGGGGAAATACACTGATAAACAAAATGACAGCATGAAGCTATTTTGCATTGTAAATTAGATCAGTGGAAAGCAAAGAAGAAAGATCACTAGATTGAAACTGTGATTGGCAGGCGGAAGTTCAATTGAGTTGCTTAAACAAGGCATTTAGCACCTGCTGGCCCCAGGGTAAGACCCTATACATTAGAGTCCAGAACAAGCTGTATGACACTAATTAATGAGACATTTTCTCATCTCAACACAAGAAAGAGCATGATGAATTTATTGCTGTTGATCTTTTTCATTTCCTTATTTAAAAATACATTTTCTCTGATCATGCTGTGCCCTGGTCCCTTCCTATGCCTTCACTTAAAGTGACTTCATATATCGTGTTATGTGTATGATTTGAAGACTACCCAAGGAACCATGGTTCATTTTTTTAAACTAATAAGAAAGCAGCAACAGGCATACAACACAAAGGAAAGTTGAAGCAAAGATCAAGCAGGCAAATATGTTAAAATCATAGCAATTTCATTCTAGAGAGAAGGTTTTTTTAAGGATCTTTTTTTCCAAATCCTTTATTTTATACATGAGGAAAGTTTGGTTAAGAAAAGCCTTACAAACCAACAAATTTCTTTCCCCCAACCAATTTTTAAAATGAGAAAACTGAGGCCTAAGATCTCACAGATAGTACAGGATTTGAATCGAGCTCTTCTAAATTTAAACCAATACTTTTTTAACCACTGTAACATGCTTGCACTGACAAGATAGAGGAAAACACTTCCTGTCCACTCATACTTTCCTCTCTTTATAAAGATGCATTTCTAGTTTCTTAAAATCTAAAGCACATTCATAAAGATAACATAATCCATAAGGCTAATTATTATTATTATTGATATACCACATTTATACTAAATGAATTATTTTTTAAATAATACTTTGCTAAAATTTCTTGGGAAAGTTTTTAAATAGTAGCTAATTAAGGATTTATGACTTTGATTCATTTTGTTTAAAAGTATTCATTACTTTCAAAAATCCAGAATTTTAAAATACAGAGATTATGAACCTTTAAATATCAGAACCTTTTAATATTAATTAATATTAAACCCTAAGTTTCGCAATCTACATAATGAGATTAATATTTGCAAATATTTTTCACAGAGATATATAATCTTGAAATATTATTTTTGATATCATTCCTATAATAAATTAAAGAATAAGTATTCCATCTGTTTAAGTAACCTGTGCAGACTGAATCCTTTTCATGTTTTTGCAAATGGTTTCCTGAATTACTATGACCATCAACAGTAACCTGAGACTTAGTCCTTCAAGATCTTCCTTCCTCCTTCGAAGAGAGGAATCATAGAAAGATCTTTGGACATGATTACTTAAAAAGATGTCTTAATATAGTCCTTGATGAACAATCCAAGCAAATTAAAGGGGGGAGAGGGGTGTCAAAATGGATTCTGCTATATTTGTAATCCTGTATATATAAAGAAATTCAGCTATGAAAATATCTCTTATATTTTTGTTTCCAGCCTTTGGATCAGGGACTTCAATCTAGGCCACACAGGCAGAGTTGCTTCTCATATTCTCAGTCATAATTGCAGAAACTGGGCCAGCTCCTCCTCATCCCATTTTCTTCTTTTAGAAATGACTCAGGGCAATTTGCATAACCAAACTTAGATACCCTGGAAGAAGGTGGATTAACATATAGAAAGGGAATATACTTTTTTTTTTATGATCCATCTCTAAATTCTAGAAAAATGTTGATACTCGTAAGAGGTACATTATCTGGCTTCTGAGAGAGGAAAGAAATAAACAGAAAAGAGTCAATCAAAGATGTCCTGAGAAAGGACAGGAAAAGTAAGTCTTCTCAAAGTCAACTCTGTCAGTCAATAAATGCTAATTAAGCACTTTCTGTGTTTAACACTAAATAAATAAAACATGCAAAAGATAATTCCTGCTCTCAAGGAATTTCTAGTCTATAGGGGAAGACCATTGATGTGTAAGGATAGTTAAGTAAAAAACAGCTAATTTCAACTCTCCTAAAGAGAATTTAGCTTCTGGAAAGTAAAACTGCTATAATAGCCAGCTTAGACACTAATATAATTGTTCCATTTCTCCACTGCTGAAGAGCTAGACTGTAAGAGAAGCAAAATGCAGAAAGAGGGCAAAGGGACCAGTGTAGTAGATGTCTGTACAGAGGGAACAATGGGAAACAGAGCTACAGATGGAAAAGAACAAGCCCTGACTTTTTCCCACCCCTGGATCTCTAACCTAGGGTTGTACTGTGAAGCTTTCTGAGGTTGGAGAAAGGGAAGTCTACTGATAGAAGGAAATGGACTCTGTTGACTATTGACTCTATGATGAGCTCCTTTCTATGCTTAACAGTGTACATAAAAGATGTATGCTTTTGTTTGTTTGCCTTTTTCTGCTGATAAAGTATAAGTTAAGAAGAAGATCTGGTGAGACTCTTTGGAAAGCATTCACTATCAGAGAATTCTTGAATTTTAGTGTGGAAAAGGAGATCAGTAGCCATTTTAGTTGCACTCATTACTAAAACATTATCACAACAGCCCTGAAATGTGTTCATCTAGATTCCCCTTACATACCTCCTGAAGCAGTAACACATTTTAATTTGAATCATTCTAATTGTGAGAAAGTTTTATTTGTCTAAATTTTGCTTTGCAACTTCTTTCCATTACTACTGGTTTTCCCTTCTAATGCCAAATGGAATGAGTGAAATCAATCTACATTTTTTGTCATCTTCAATCTGCCATGCTCATGTGCTAAATTTCTACCTCTGACCTGGAATTCAAACTCCCATATTGGGATCTTACTTTTATCATTGGTAAGCACTTAATGTTTCTGATGAGGTCCCTGTTACCCAACAATATTCCATTTCTTTAACTTCTCTCCCTTCTTTCTCCAAACTTGATACTACATTTGGTGAAACAACTCTATGAACTCTATTCCTCAACTGTTCTTTCTCCCTTTAACCCCCCCTCTCATGATTGGTACAGTCACAGACTTATTATTTAACAAGTTATAGCTCTGGATAATTCTCACTTTCAGTTTCCTCCTTTCCTACTCACATGTTACTAAATATGAAATGGAGAAAGTCAACCATCTGTGTGACTAAAAGCATGCTAATTCATTTTAACCAACTTCAAGTGTGCCCTCACTATTGCAAGATAATATTTTATTACTACTGGATTACATATCTTATTCCCCCCAAAAAAAATCTCTTTAAATTTTTCTCTTATTCATTCAAGCTTCTGGTAATTCAACTCAGCTCCTTTTTTTAACTGAGAAAATTGATCCTGTTCAATATTATTTCCTTCTTTTCTCTTCATCTTGGAACTCCTTAACTTCATTCTTATCAAAGCCAACACAGATAAATGCCCTTCATTTCATTCTTTCCCATTTTACCTGTAAAATGAACACTCAATTTCATCTGTCTCTTGAGTCTTTAAGTACTTCCTAATTTGCTATTTTTAACTCTGTTGCCTCTTTAAAAAATCAAAAGTTTGTTTAAATCCTACCAACCTCTCAAGTTATTATCTCCCTTTATCTGGTGAATTCTAGCTGAAAAGAATCTTTCCATACTTGATGCCTTCACTTCTTCCCTCAGTCCTTTGAGTTCTGATGTCCATATTCATCATTTGTTGGGAACATCTCTCAGTGAATCTTCCAATGATTTCAAACTGCCTAATAGAATTTTGGCTTTTCAGTGCTCATTCTTTTAAATTTTTTCTGCTGGATTTAACATTGCTTACCACCCTTGTCTTCTGCATACACTTTCTTCTGTTTGTTTGTTTTTTTATGAGTGACACTTCTATGGTTTGTTTTCCTGTTATCTTCCTACCCATTCCACAATCTGTTTTCCTCTTTCATCATCCAGATCAGGACCTCTAATTGTTAGTACTCTCTTAGGTTCTGTCCTGGTTTCCTTATTCTTCATACACTCTCAGTAAATTTATTAAGTCCCATGAGTTTAATGGTAATCTCCATGCCAGTTACTTTCAGATCTACATATTCATTCCCCTCTCTCTCCTCAACTTCAATTAAATCTCATTAATCATTGTTAACCATAATTTCTATTTGACTAAAACAAAAAAAAAATGTAGAAGGCATTCTTACAAATGCCAACTTCTTTCCAACATTTTGGGAGTTTTTATACAATTTGGAAAAAAAAATTAGTAAAACTTTTGGAGGCCAGCCAATGAGATTTCACATAGATGATATGGTTTTACAAATACAATTCTCTCAAATCTTGTAATATCTACTGAAAATTCCTATTTACAAGAATTTCATTTCTGCTGTAGTAAATGTTTACAAACAACAATAGGATTTTCTTTCTGCTCATACAGGATATCTCTTATTTTAAAATTTGTTGATCAAGGTATTATTAACATTGTGATAATCAGATAGATATTGACACGGGTGAGGTCAACATTATAAGAGACAGGCCTTTCATAGCAGACTAGAATTTTTTAACCCTTAGTTAAAAGTTAAGACAAACTTCTGATTAAAATATATTACTATATTTTTATTATATCATTATCATATATCATATCATATCATATTATATTATAATTAATTATATTATTAGAAATATATTTTAAAAAGGGGCAGTTAGGTGGTGCATCAGATAGAGCACCAGCCCTGGAGTCCTTGGAGTACCTGAGTTCAAATCTGGACTCAGACCTTTAATAACTACCTAGCTGTGTGGCCTCGGGCAAGCCACTTAATCTCATTGCATTGCAAAAAAACAAAAACAAAAACAAAAACAACAAAAAAAGAAATATAAATTCCATCCTAAAGAATAATATCAGGTTTTACATTTGTTTTTCATTGATTCAACCACACCAGTTTTTCTGTCTTTCAAGAATAACTCCATCTAATATAAGACTTGAAAGCCATCCTTTGAGATCCCATTTGAATAGATCTAATAGACAAGACCTTTTTCCCTTTGATCTATTGAAAAAGGACAGGTCCCATGGGGAGACAGAGATGAATATTTCTGAATCTACTTTCCTTAGTTCAAGCTAATAGGAGAATTATCTTATTTTTAATCAGAACTCTAGAGATCAAAAAATATTTATAAACTATTTAAATATATGTGAATAGATATCATCTATTGGAAATTCCAAATTGATGTCCTAGAAACATCTCAAAATCAACTTGTCCAATATTGAAAAGTTCTCCCCCTATCCACCTCTCATCCACATTTTCCTATTTATGTCAAAGGAACCAGTCTTCACTTTACCTAAAAACACAAATCCAATCAGTTCTTGAATCTTTCATCAAACATCTCTCATGCTTGACTCCATTTCTCTATTGAAATAACTATTATGTCATCAACTTTCACCTATATTTATACAATAATTTAATAATTGGCTTCATCCCCACTGGTATCACCCCCATTTTAATCCAGGTTCCATTATTCTGGCAAAATCATTTTCTGTAAATTCCGTTCTTTCCATTCCCCTTCTCTAGTCAATCATATCCCTCTTGCTTCTAAATTAAACATAACATTTCTGTTTAGCTTTTAAGAACTTTCACAAGCCATCCCCAACCTATCTTTCTAATCTTATTTGACTTATATTTCCTTATAAATTCCTCATTCCAGCCATTCTTCATTCCTCACATAAAACACTGCATCTCTCATTACTTTGCCTTTGCTTTGGCCATTCTACTTGCCAGAAATAAACTCCTTCCCTTTTCCATAGACTACCTTTCATTCAAAACCCAATACACCTATATCAGCTTTATTCTAATTACCCTCTAAAATTGCTTTATATTCTCATTCTCTCTCTTATTGTAAGTAGGTATTATTTAATTCATTAAATTTTCATCCTTAGTGCCCTAGGGCAGTACATATTTTAGACACTTACACATTTTGCTTGTTTGATTGAGAAATTATCTTTCCTAAACACAGTCACATCACACTGTTTCCTGTTCATTTTCAAGCAGTTGTATTGTCTGTGCTAATGCTTCCATTTCCAAACCAGAACTCAAGCTTCTTCCTTGAAGCTTCTGGTCAGTATTTACTATTTCTGGCCACTTTCTGGAAGCCTTTATGCCATCTAACCTTGCGTATTCATTTCATTTCCTCCCCTTGCCAACATCTGCTCTAGGAATAATAGTCAAATCAATACTACCATTCCTGAAAAGAAAATGTCAATCAATTATCCTATGACCCCCATCACTATCCCACTAACTTCTGGTCCACACACTCCTTCCTGATGACCACTCCACAATATATCTTTCCCTATTAACATGAAGATTTCTTCAGAATAGGGACACTAGTTCATGTGCACACTCAGTTCTACTATAACATGATGTGTGTGTTCCTTAAAATCATCTTACTGTGCAAAATCAGCCAACGAAAACCATTTAGAATATAATGGAGTTGGAGCATAACTCAAAAATTTTATTAGTAATATATTAAAAAATAAAGATAAGAACCTAATAAGTCTCAGCTTAATATATGTTAAATGATTAAGAAATAATATCTACTATAATAATTATTGCTGTTATCTGTGGTCTGATGCCTGACATGTGTTCTGGTAGCTATAGACTGGAAAAATTGGTACAATTCCTGGGTGGAGACCTGAACTAGAATGGGAAATGGAAAAGGGGCTGGGATAGGCTAGCCCTCCTCAGATCACAGCAACTACTGTACCTAAAGATATTCAATAAATATGGGCCTTTTCCTTGAAAAAGACCTGAAATTTGCTTATGGAAGTGTGGAAGTGGGAGGTTGGTGCAGTTTTCTGTGTCCTTTAGCAATTTTCCTCAGAAGAAGCCATGCATAAACAAACATAATATTCAAATCATTCTCAAATAGCTCCCTAACATAACAATTGGGTTAGAATAATTACATTTGCAGAACAAGTATTATAACAAAACTGGTTGTATTTGTATCCAATACTAGCACATAGTAAAAAAATAAGTATTTTTTCAACTGTTCATGCCTCCCATAGGAAAATCTTTTAAATAATGAAGGCAGTTTTCATTGAGTCTTTGCTAGGCTAAATAACCTCTATTTCTTCAATCAAGCCTCATGAGGCATGTTATTAAGTCCCTTTTGCTCTTCTCTGGACACTCTCCACCTTATAAAAATCTTGCCTAAATTGTTCTATCTAAAACTATCAATTCTCAAGTGGTTTCACTTAATCAGAAAAGAGCAGATTATAACCTCCTTATTTCTAGAACATGCATTTTTCTTTTTTATCTTGATAGCATTTTATTTTTCCCAATTACATGTAGAGATATTTCTCAAAATTCATTTTTGTAAATTTTTCCTCCCTCCCTCCCTTCACTGCTCCTATCCTAAAGAAAGCAATCTTATATAAGTCACACAGGCACAATAATGTTAAATATATTCCCATATTAGTCACATTGTGAAAGAAAAATCAGAACAAAAGAAAAAAAGTTATGATAATAAAAATTTTAAGTGAAAATAATTTCCTTTGGTCTGTATTCAGACTCCAGTTCTTTTTTTGCTGAGAATGGCATTTTCTATCACAAGTTTTTAGAAATGTCTTTGATCACTATATTACTGAGAAGAGTTGTCTGTCTTAGTTGATCCTCACACAATGTGGTAGTTAATGTGCACAATGTTCTCCTGGTTTTACTCACTTCACTCAGCATTAGCTCATGTAAGTCTTTCCAGCTGCTTCTGAAATCTGCCTGCTTGTGACATTTTATAGAACAATAGTATTCCATCATGCTCATAAACTACAACTTGTTTACTCATTTCCCAATTGAGGGGCAATACCTCAATTTCAGTTTTTTGCTGCCACAAAAAAAAAGTTTCTATAAAATTTTTGTACCTATGGGTCCTTTCCTTTTTTATTGATCTTTCTGGGATTCAGACCTAGTAGTGTTATTTATTACTATAACAAAGAGTTATGACAATATTAATATTACCTTAAAATCTTATATGGTAAACCAAGGTACTTCTTAAACTATTTGCAAATTAAGCATGATATCACCAAAGTCTTTCTTTTGTGTGTCCAATACACAGTATAAATTAAAGTGTCCCTTGCTAATAGCTTCAAGAACTGGTAATGTTTGATGTAGAGTAATATCTAGATGAGGCCTTGGAAGTCATCAGTCAGAAGAAAAAGTCTTCCATGCTAAATAATGAGAGGAGGCTTGATAATGTTTGCCCTTCATTCTCCAAGAAGAACATGACATCCTGAAGGTAATGCCAGGATGTGCAAGTGAATTGAATTTACGCAAAGGAGAGGGACAGGGCAGAGTGAAGAGGTCTTTAGATTGCTGGAACTGCTTTTTCTTTCTATTGGTAATATTAAATGGGATAATCTCATTAACTATCACTTCAAAAGACTAAAAATAGACAATATGTAAACTGCACAATATTTTTATCTTTAAACTACAATAATTAAATATTACTTTGAAGCATAGTATGAATCTTCAAGTATTGTTGATCTTTATATTATAATAATTTTCAAGGATATTTGTATAGAAAATAATTACCTTTTTATTCTCTTAAAACACTTAATAATCTTCATAGTGAAGAGGCATTCTTTTTTTTGGAGCACAACTAAAAGTATAATTTGAGCCTGAATCCATAAATAAAACTGATTATGGTGTGCTTCATGTTGCAGTGCTCTATTGCCATTTCTGCCTAAGGCAAAAGCAAATTTTGGAAACCCTCTTTATTTTAATGAGATTCAGGATATTGCTTAAGAATTTAATAAGTAATAATGTAAAGGGCAGAAGAAAGATGGTGAGTTTACTTTGTTCATGATAATGATCAGTAATTGATTGATAGAGGCTACACAGTATTCATATCTATAGGAAAATCACATTCCTAGCACATAGAAGGCATTTATTCCTATAAATTATCATTAATTGAATGCATTCAGTGGGGATATCCTGTTAAAAGCTCAACCAGGAGGACCTATTATTTTTATTATAGCAAATTGTACTGTGGAATCCATCTGTTCCTTCACAGTGCAAAGTTGCAGTCTCATGTCTGATTATTGTTTGTCCTTAATTTTGAAGAAGATCAAGGATATCATAGGGTGAAATCTTGACATGTGTGATTTGGATTTAAGAGAGTTGGAGTTGTATAAAGAGTCACTCTCACTCTCACTCTCTCTTGAAGAATCATCAAACTGTAATAGCAAGACAAAACTCAAGATGATTGTTGATGACCTATGATACAGTGGATAACCTTGGCATATTTGATGTCTGACCAAGCTCTTAGTGCTTCATATCACATGTTTCAGTACCCTTTTTGGTTACTGAAACAAATTGTTCTCATCTACCCATTCCACCTAAAGCAGTCTTCAAATAGTGTCCAAGATACCATATGATTCACAAATATGTTTGAGACCTGTTGGCCTCAGTCTGGCTGCAGAGGTTTGTGGGAGTATGGCTCCTGCACATACTACAAATTTTTGGAGGCACAGGTGAAAGTTAAATGAAGGTAATCATCAAAGGTTAGTGAGTAGGGCTATCACATCAAAGGTGCTAGTCCTTCCTTAACACTGCAGATAAATCCCAAGTCTGATTACTCCCATGATGACAGGAGTCGAGCCACAAAACCTGAAATTTCTGTGTTAAAAACAAGGAACAAAAAAAGGAGAAAGGAAAGGAAAAAGAACAGAAAATGATAAGAAAAAGAAGGAAAAGATCACAGAGCTCGAGGAGAAGATTTTTCTTCTTTATAAGTGATTAGGTTACTGGGAAAAGAGAAAATGAAGAGATAGGTATTTAAAATTGAAAAATGTCATTATGAAAAGCAGACAAGTCCTTGAACTCTCAGATTCTTTTCAGGTTTCTTTCTTGCTCTAGCATATGGAATTTAGATAGATTTAAGAAGAAGTGGAATTTAGATAGATTAATTTCCCAATATAATATCTAATTTTTATTGATGTCTTGTGTAGTTCCTGTGCCTTAGAACCACTTCCTGATAATTCCTATTTATTACTATCCATCAAAACAAGAAAAAGAATTAATCTCAACAAATAAAAAAACAACTGCTAATGAATACAACATACTGAAGTTTTAAGATATATGACTGTAATTTTAATAGTCAACACAAGTATAAATCTTAACACCTGTAACCAGCCCTTGATTCAACATTTCACAATGTAATATAGAAACTTTTCATTCAGAAGAGTGCTGTGGGATTCATCATTATTCATTGCAACTGATCTGAGTTCAACTGCTTTTCAGTACTGTTTTCAATCACATTTTTTTTAATTTTTAATCTCATTCTTGTAGTTTTTACACACTATCCCCTTGGTTCAGTTTTCTTCATATTATATCTCTTCTAATGAGTCTATGTTTCTCAAAAAGTCATAATTTATTACAGCATTATAATATTCCACCATTTTTGTCTTATTACTTCATGGATTTGAGAAAAATCCAGAAATTAAAGACTTTTTACCAAATACTCATGCTATATTGACCAACAATTGTATAGGGAAGGTAGTGACAGGAAATAAGATTAGGAATGAATTACATAGTTGACATATCTGGGTTGAAGCAATAGTTTTTTGAATGGGCAGCACTTATGTCGACAGAACTTATTAGAACAAAGATAAATCAATTCTTGTTTACTGCCTGAGTCTTAACAATATTACATTTTTTCCCAGTAATGTGTAATATGTTTTTACTGTAAACTATTTTTATTCTATATGAGTCAAAAATAATACAGCCTTTATTCCTCCAATGGAAGCACTTAAATGGACTTTAGACAAATAAACAACACAGTGGATAGAGGGGCAGGCCTGGAATCAAAAAGACTCATCTACCTGAGTTCAAATATGACCTCAGAAGCTGTGGGACCCTCAGCAAGCCACTTAACCTGGTTTGTCCCAGTTTTGTCATTTGTCAAATAGACTAGAGAAGGAAATGGCAAACCCCTCCAGTACTTTTGCCTATAAAAACACTAAATGGGTCAGACATGACTACAACAACTAGTCAACAGCACCAAAACTGTAGCAGTCATCATATTTACATAAATCATAAATATTTTTATGGCTGTCTTTGTTATTTAAATGCTTCAAAGACTTATGATTTCCTAAGTGGGGTTCTACCATCAGGAATACACATATCAGTTGGCTAACAATATAGCTGATGGTCATCTTATATATCCTAATATGTTTTATAGTATTGAGGACAAAACTAAAGGATTTATGCCACAGTTCATCACCAAGTTGCTTATACATTGTTTTTTGCATAGTAAGTTATAAATGTACCTAGTTTCATGGTAGAAACTGAAGTACACAAATGAAAGAATATCAAAATATAATATGGAAAGCTAAACAATTTTTAAAAGAAATATATAAATAGTATTTTTCTGAACAACACAATGCCACAAAAATATATTGAATATTTATGTCTTAATCTCCACACTAAAGATCCAGGAGTTAGTAACCAGTTAGAGAAGAAAGGAAGGTTAATGTATACTACAGCTCTGTCCTATTCCCTTCTGATTTTGTGACTTTGTAATGAAATTGCATAATTGCTTATCTGATGAGGATAATATCAACTTTGAAAGTATTTTTTAGTTAAAGAGGAAGAATGAATGAAATAATCCATTATTTCAAAGAAAAGTAGATATATATAGCAGACTTCTCCATTTCAAATTGTTAAATAACAGAACAAAGTTGGTAATAAAAAGAATCAAAAACTCAGAAATGTATCCAGGAATCCAGGACAATATAATTGTATTTTGGCAATTGCTTACAATAATAATTCTCTACCAAAAATACTATTCATATATACATATATATACAAATATGAAAATATTATGAATCATTTAAGAACTCAAGAGTTATACAATTAGTTTAATTTTGCTCCTAGTATTCAGGGACTCTTCAGTCTTGAAGAAAAAAAGCAGATATTTCCTCTAATTTCAATCTGTTTCATAAATAGAAATTCTATTCTGTAGTACATTGGAGCACAAAAGCCTATTTCAGGTTTTTTTTTTTCTTCTAATCTCCATAGAAGATTATTACACAACACAACTATTTAACTTGATTTAGCACTGATTCAATAGGAAAGAGTCAGAAGCAAGAGAATAAAACAAGTGGGAAACTTATCATTGTTGTTTATGCTTCATTTTTGAAGAAGACCATGACATCAGGAGGATGATACCATGCAGTCATTGACCTGAGACTAATGATATATGCTTATTCCTTGAAAATATCACAATATCCATTAGACAATTAAATGAATACGACTTAATTCTTGCCTTCAAAAAGTATCTAATTATACTTGTAACAGCAGTTCTTGGAAATCAATAGTAGAGGCTCAGGATAATAGGTGGCTAGTCTCATAATACTTGTTTCATGGGAACATGGGAGAAAAATGGAAGAGAAATTTATAAATTACAGCAAAGGGAACATAAAACCTTAGAGAAAATAATGTGATGCTTACCTTACATCAGTAAAAATATTCTAGAAAAAATAAAATTCTCAGATCCCATTTGCCTCTATTTGCAACAAAAGTTTCAATACCTGTTTGTAATGCAAGAGAATTAAATAATTGGTTCTCAGTAGAAACAGGTCTACACCTTACTATATATGTTTTTTAAAAACCCTCAAATCTTGTCTGTACTAAGCTAAAAATAATTCTCTCTCTCTCTCTCTCTCTCTCTCTCTCTCTCTCTCTCTCTCTCTCTCTCTCCCTCCAAGAGAAATGAAAGTCAACAGTTGCTTTTGTTTTGGAGAATCTTAGACTCGACTGACTACTCTCCTTTGAAAAATTAAAACATAAATTTTTATCAAAAATTGAATAGATACAATAAATTAGAAGCATAGCCCATTAAGGAAAAGGAAGCTCATACAAATAAAATTCAACACAATAAAATGCAAGATTCTCAAAGCCCATAAGACGCTAAGAGGATTGCTCTCTATTTTAAAAAAGAAACATTTTTATCTTTTTAGAAAACAAGCAGTCCCTAGGATGATCATGATCACATATTGATTCATTCCTTTATCAAATTTAATATCATGTTGATTTAATTAGTATTTCTCTTCTTTCTGTTCAAAATAATAGGTTTAAAAATCATCATAAAGTCTAATTTTACTTTTTCAAGCTAAGGAACTGAAACATGGCTATCCCTAGCCAATGAATCAGTCATTCAATATAGCATATGCAATATAATAAGATATGGGCACATTATAAAGTACTGTTGATTCTACTGCCTCTCTCATTCTTTATCCTCCCTGCCCTAGTTACCCACAGAGTCATCCAGATAGAGTAAAAAGCAACCCTTCCAATTTCAACAGTTTTTGAAATGCCTCCACCTGAAGGAATTAAAGCAAGCATAGAGATCACACTGATCAACATGAAATAAAAGCACTTATGCAATTATCCTTCCTGATGTAACTGGAAATTTGGGATCTTGTTTACCACATGTGTGACTTACTGATAAAGGGTATGCACTTTGAAATGACAAAGCAAAATCTTCAATGAATCACTGATTCACCCTAAAGTACGCAGTACAATAACTATTTAATAGCTAATATTTTAGTGACTTTTGGTATTAAGAAGGCACAAACTTCAAGTATCATCGAAGACATTTAGGATCTGTTGTATTTATGAGTCATGAAAAGGCCAGTAAAAAAATTTAAAATGTTAAGAACTGACAAACTATGATCTAAAAGTCTAATTAGTCTTTAGAAAATGAGCAAAGACTTTCAAAGAAAATGGTAAGTACATAAGTTGCTGCAGATTTCTCCAGTGTGGCATAAACTTCTTGATGTATTAAAAGGCATTTTAAAAATCCAGTTAGGTCAGTAAAAAAAAATCATGAATCATTGTTATAAAGGAAAAATGCCTTCAGGAAAACCAATACAAATTTAGAATACCAAAGTCTAAGATGTAATGGAACAATTGTTTAATGTACATTAGTTCCTTCTATCTTTCACTAGCTCTCAGACTGTCCAAGTTCATGTTTGTTGCTTCTATGACTACTATATATACATCTCATCCTCTTCCACCCCACTTTCTTTTTCCCTTCAATCTTTCTCAATATCAGGGTCTTCAACATTATCTTCTCATTATATGGCCAAAGTATTTTAGCTTCGGTTTTGGTATTTGGACTTCCAGTGAATAGCCTGTATTAATTTTTTTAAGTATTAGATAATTTGATCTTGTTATCCAAGGATCTTCCAAAAGTCTTCTCCAGTACTACAATTTCAAAGGACCAATTCTGCATGCTCAGTTTTCATGATAATTCAACTCTCATTACCATATATTGCTACTGGAAAAATCATACCTTTGACTATTTGTAGCAAAGTGGTAATTTTGATTTTCAATCTGTTGTGCAGATTGGCCATCCAATGTAGGTTTTTAGAATTGTCTTTGATCACTGTATAGCTGAGAAGGGCTAAGTCTATCATGGTGGATCATCACACAATGTTCCTGTCCCTGTGTAACAATGTTCTCCTGGTTCTGTTCTCTTCACTCAGCATCAGTTCATGTAAGTTTTCCCAGGTTTTTCCAAAATTTGAAATCTGAAAATTCTTAATTTTTCTCTTAATGATAACACTGAGCCTGGTATAATGAAGAAGGCTTAATCTGGAGTCAAAAAGATCTGGATTTTAAATGTTCTTACATCCTTTGTGATCATGAGAAAATCACAACCTTTGAGAGCCTCCTATAAAATGAGAGGCTGGACCCAATGAACTCTAAGCCATTATTCAACTCTAAATTCATGTTTTCATGGCTGAAAGTTTGGTATTCATGATGATCATAGAATCATAGATTTAGAGCTTTAAGATTTCTTAGGAAATATCTCACTCAACCACATGGATTTTATGGCCACAGAGGTAACTTCCTTACATAGAATCATGTAGGTATAGTGAGTAACAGAAATAACATTTGTTCTTGGGTCTTCATAATTCAATATCATACCACTTTCAATTGTACGTACAATGATCTCAATTGAAAGGTATTCTGTTTTCAAGCAAAGAAACTGCTAGTAAAGATAGTACTATTAACTTTCATGTGGTTGGTAGTCTTTTTTTTTCCTTTTCAATTTCTTTTCAAATTTATTGGGGTGGAAGGACTATTTTTCCTTTAATGTTTTGTTTTACTGTAGTCCTGTTTTCTTTGCTTTGCATTTTTTATTTCAAAATATCTTAGTATCAAAATTGTCTTTAATTACTCTTATTCCCCTTTTAAGTGTAATGCATTCAATAAATTTGTATTAAACAAATATTGTGCTAAATGTTATTTTTTATTTTCATACGATTGCACATGTATATTTTGAAAGTACAAAATTTCTTTCTACCCTCTATTCCCACCTCCCCTCCCCTCAGTCAGGTTGGCATTGTACATTCCTATTGTGATAAACATGTTTACAGATTAGTATTAGCTATTTTCAGTATGAGGAATTAGGATTAAGGGAAAGAGAAACATAAATAATTTTTATAACTTGTTCATCAGATTCTGGAGGGTGTGTGTGTGTGTGTTTTGTATTGTTTTGTTTTTTGTTTTTCTTCCTCTGAATGGGGATAACAAAGACTATAGATGGTCTAATACAGTTGTCCCAGCTCTCTAAACTGCTGAGAGGAGCTGCTTCCATCAAGTTTGTGCATCTCACAATGTTGTTGTACAATGTTCTCTTGGTTCTACTCCCTTTGCTTAAGAGCAGATACCATAATTCATTCCATGATTCTATTGAGTCTGACCCTTTATGGTTTCTTTCGTTTGTTTCTTGCAAGGCAATGGAGTTAAATGACTTGCCCAAGGCCACACAGCTAGATAATTATTAAGTGTCTGAAGCTGAATTTGAATTTAGGTCCTCCTGACTCCAGGGCCAATACTCTATCCACTGTGCCACCTAGCCTCCCCCTTTTTATGCTTTCTTTTATAACAAAAATATTCCATAGTATTTGTGTAGCATAACTTGTTTAGCCATTCCCCAATTGATGGGCATCCCATCAATTTCCAATTCCTTGCCACTACTAAAAGGGCTGCTGTGAATATTTTGGAACATGTGGGACTTTTCCCTTTTTTATAATTTCTTCTGGATATAGACCTAGAAATGGAATTGTTGGGTCAAAGGGTATGATTAGTTTTATTGCTGTGTGGGCATAGTAGCATATTGCTCTCTTAAATGCTAAATGTTAAAAAAATTAGGAATACAAAAGTGAAATGAGTTGGTTTCTGTCTCCATAGGACAAGATAAAGTAATGACATAAGGTTTCTGGAGAAATACATATATTATGAGTTTTGAGAAGAGTTCTAAATTCTAAAGTGTTACTTTAGATATTCAAGGAGGAATAAGTCACTCCTGCTAATGAATTTAGCAAAGACTCTCTGGAAGAGATAGCATCTTAACTGATCCATGAAGCAAGATTTTGATGAATATAAATACGTGAGTTTGACATGTATAGCTTTTCCAAAGCCCCCATTATTTTTTCTTTCATTCAAAAGAAAGTATCAGCATCTTTTCTCACCTACAATTTTGCCTAAAAACATAGTATCCATATACCTTGTTTAGGGAATTGTTCATTGGTGTCTGTTGTAAAAATTCTTAAAGAAAAGAAATTTTATTTCTGAAACTTTCCTGATGAACTCAGTCCACAGAGAAAACTAAATTTAATGGTCAACTCTCTTGATGTCCCTAGTGAATCATATTTTAATGATCCAGACATGACTTCATGTCCCGCAAGAAAACTTTTGTGTACTATTGTCATTGCTCATAGAAAACATTTTTAACCTTTAACTACAGAATAAAGTAAATTATCAAGATGATTTTTAAGAATAAGGGACATTCATTCTGGTTGGAAGCAATGATTCTCTTCTGTATAAAAAAAAAACCCAAACATAACTGCAGACATATTCTTTAAGTCAATGAGTTATTAGTTTATTTTCAAAACATCAAGATGAAAATAGAAGTCATCAATTAATGTAGCTTTTAATTAGCTTTCTTCCTTTTTTATAGTTGTCTGTTCAGCATAATGATGCAATCACCATAATTCCTGCCTGGTAAACTATTCTGATAGTTGCCACCACATCCATAAATTCAAGACTCCTTAGGATCCTGAAAGAACATTATATATATATATATACATATATATATGTATATATATATATACACTCATATTGAGGATACAAAGTTTATGATCAAGGAGAAAAATGAGAATGGATAGAATGTGAGTCAGGACTCTGCAATGCATTTTTTGAAATTAACTTACAAGATTCAAAATGGAGAATAATTTTTGATTTAAAAAAATTATGCAGCAGTCTCTCTGACACCACAAATAATGATAACTAGAACCTTATATTAACTGGATCTTCTGCATATTCATAGGGCAATTACAACTAATGTTTATACTCATGACCCTGAAGCATTCATTTCTTTTTACATCAGACAATTTAACCTGTATGACTCTCCATTCCGTCATCTGTTGTTACATGATCACAGAAGGCATCATTTAACAGGTACCACATAAGTGAGGTCTTGAATTAAGAGAAAAACTTCCACAGGCAAAGATGAAGGGTCAATCTTTTTCAAGCAAGTAATAGTGTCAATTTTTTTTTTTATGTAGAAGAGGAAAATGAATCCACTAATCTATTTTGACTGGAATGAGGCATTCATATAAACTATGGCCTGTTCAATTGTAGAAGACTCTGAAGGCTGATCCTAGGAGTTTTCATTTTATTCAGTAAACAATGGGGAATCATTTTTGAAAGGGAGTCTGTAGTGATGTATTATCTTGGAATTAAAACTACTGAAACAAAATGAATATTCTAAATGACCTTATGAATCCTCATAGAAAATTATTATTTCAAAGTAAGCAATTGTAGATTTAAGTGTATTTTGTTGAAACCTAGTTATTCGAAATTGGAACCAAGGTATGGAATTCATATGGTTAATGTGACTTTTTAATTAACCAGTATGCCTCATGATCCATCTTTGTTGAGTGTCAGATATTTAGCATTAATAAAATTGATGAAGTGGTCCAGAAGAAAACATTGTGAAGGGGTGTTTACTAACTAATGTTAGTTTTCGAGTGCAAACTGATATCATTTGACAGCATCAGTTAAGTACAGGATGTCTAATGGTAATGAATCACCTTCGGATGTAAGATAAGTCAACTTACACTATAAAAATAGTACTACCCATCTTTTAAAAAAAAACTTTTAGAACTATCAGATGGAAAAAAAAGGATTTTCTTTACATGACTCCTTGTTGTTGATGTTCAGTCATTTCAATTGCATCCTTTTTGTGAGTCTATTTGGTATTTTCTTGGAAATATATGGGAGTACTTTGACATTTCCTTCTCCAAAACATTTTACAGGTGAGGAAACTGAGGCAAACAGGGCTAAATGACTTGCCCAGATCAAAAAAGTGGGATATTACTGAGACCAGATTTTAACTCTGATACTCCTGTCTCTAGACCTAGTAATCCATCCACTATGCTACCTAACAGCCTCCTACATTTCTCTGGATAAAAAGAAATATAACCCTTAATAGAGTCCAGTCATGTAGGCAAAACAACTTTAAAAATTGGTTGGAAAAAAAAATAACAGGAACAAAAGAAAATATATTTAGTAAGCAGTCAGGTCACACTGCCACTGCCAAAAATTTAAACTCAAATAGATGCTTTGATATGATCCAGTGGTTTATCTGACAGAGAATACAAATATGTATGTGTGTATAACTATGCTTTCTCTCTCTCTCGCTCTCTCTCTCTCTCTCTCTCTATATATATATATATATATATATATGCATATACATATACATATATATATATATATATATACACACAAAGAATGTATGTAGATGTGTGTATTTATATCTGAAAGGATATGGGTCAATTATTTGAACTAGTCACACTAAGCCAATCACACTTTCAAAGCAGGATTTCTTAATAGAGAAATGGAAAGTTTCTAGCGTATGATCTGTTGCTAGTGACCTAAAGTCATCAATAATTTTCTTCAAGGTGAAAAGACCATCAGGCCATTTTCTGTCTGGTTCTCTATTTCTCAGATAATTTTTCAAGTGACAAAGACATGAAAAACTTCTGCCAACATGAAGCAATCCTGCCGATACCAACATAAACATTTGAGCCTGTTAAGGTGACAGGGTAGAGAAAAAAAAAAATGTGTGCTTTGAAAAATGCTCAGCAGTTTTTCAACCTATTCAGCTTATCAACTCTCCCTTGAATTATTCAGTCAAAGACACTTAGACTGGCTGTCACTTCTTTTTTGCCAAGGCCATATGTTTCAGAAATCAAATCTATACACCCTTCTAGGCTCTTTAGTGATGACATTCAGATTTTTAAATCCCTTCAGCAGAAAGTTATCTGTTACATTTACATTATTCTTTTAAATGAGGTTTACTACTCTTTGTAGCACTTTAGGCTTACAGAGCTATTGAATATTTCATGTGAATCAAATCTTTCTCTTTACACAGGCAAGTGCTATGTTCAGTCTTTGATAATGGCAGTATTGTATGGCATTCTGCAGTTTAAAAAAAAAAACTCCCCAAGCAGGTACTAAAAAAAAAAAGTTGCTCCTGTCTTTGCAACGATACATCTGTGATTGTTTGATCTATGTTGGTGACAGGAACTGACTGAAGTTCAGATAGGAGGATTATAACATTTCTGAGAGGATATTTGTTTGTAGGTCATAACCTACTATTATAGAAGACAGAAGGACAAAATGGAAACCTAACTAAAAAGCAGAGTTTTTACTCAGCTATAATGATATACAAGATTCAGCTAATTCCCTCAAGGGTGAGACAAATTTAATATAGTTATCTAATTTGGAATCTTCAGCATGGTAATTGGCATCCCTAAGTAATTTCAGAGTGATAGCTCTCCTATGGATAAATAAAATCAAATAATTCTTTAGCGTGCTTCATAAAATGTTGGTCATTTCATCAGATCCCTCAGTATCAAAATCCTATAGGTGGTCTTGTGATTAAAAAAATTCCTATACAAAGATTTAGAAAACCTCACAGAAAGAAAATCAAATCTACTATAAATTGCAGTTGACATTAACAATTAATCAATGCTGTATAACGTTATTCAGCAACTTATACGTCATAATATTTGAAGTGTAGAGGGCCCTCAGAAGTCAATGTTCAACCTGCTTCTTTTACAAATGAGCAAATCGAGATATAAAAAGGAGATATGACTGCATAATAGTATTTTGTGTTGCTCTTTGTGTTGTTTTAAAAATTCTCACACCTTTGTAAAAAATATCATCTATATCTACTGCTAAATATTTCTATCCCTACTTACTTCATATCTGCCAGGAAAAGACAGTAATTTATACTTGAGAAAATGATAATTGGATAAAAGAATTCTCATAAAATTCTGGTACGGTTGAATTAAGATTTTTCTCTAAATAATCAATTTTCGAGATTAGACCTGATTGAAAAATTGATTATTGAATTTCCTGACTAAATGCATCATTGTGACCTAGCAAGTTCCAATTTACTAGAATTCAACATACATAGGTAGAAACTAAAGTTATAACATCAAAACAATAGATCAATTTTAGTTAATTCCACTTTATCTCTTTAAAGTCTACAGTAAAAATATGTACTTATATTTTAATGAGTTGTAAGGGTAAATGTTTTTTTTCCTGTTTGCTTTCCAACAACTTAATTTTCTGATGAGAGATATTATATATAGTTAATTTATTCCAAATTTCATATAGAAATTAGTTCTATATTTCTTATTCTCCTGAGTCATTTTAGATAGGACGCTTGTTACTTGTAACCTATCTACATTCTATGTATTTGCTCTCTCTCACCTAAACAAAATATAAGCTCCATGATGTAATTCCCAATCATCAAATCCAGCACTTGACACATATTATATATTAAAATGCTTGTGATTCAAATCTTTGCTTAACTATGTTCATCAGGAGGGTTCCACTGGAAATGGGGGATTGGAGGAATTCCCCAGTAAATAAAAGAATCCTAAAAA
Organism: Macrotis lagotis; assembly: GCF_037893015.1. Classification (NCBI taxonomy): domain Eukaryota; kingdom Metazoa; phylum Chordata; class Mammalia; order Peramelemorphia; family Peramelidae; genus Macrotis; species Macrotis lagotis. The sequence continues at coordinate 430,251,949 of NC_133666.1, read as the reverse complement.
AAGAAAATCATATTAATAAAAAATCATTTTAAATTCTAAACCAAAATATTTCTAGCTACCCTTAAATTTTTTTAGTATCAAAAGTCACTAGTGGAGAAATATAACCACATTTAGATATAATAAGTACCTCTTGCTAGGAAAGGCTAAAAGAAAGAGGGAGTAAATGTGGGAACTAAAAGGAATAAAGTAGATAATTTTCTTAGTATTTAAAAAAAAATGATTCAGTCCACCAATTCAATTCATTATGTACTTATTGTAATTCATTGTTCTTTATACTATTCTCCCAACTTCCACTCTCATAGATGAGTTCAGTTCTCCAAAGCAAGCATATATTTATCCTTTGGAGCTTTATGAGTTGGAGTTATTTCTTGTGGTTTTTCCCAATGTTAAATGCGGGTGATTAGTCCTCCAGTTTTATGTAATAGATAACATCACTCAGTTTTTACAGAGAAATATTTACTGAGAAGATATAGGCAGAACAGAAGTTATAAATATTTTCCACATCACTGAAGGACAACAATTTGAGCCAAGGAAATTCTGGGCTCATATTTAATGTACCTACGCAGAACATTCATCCAACCAAGTTGAATTATTCAGAAAAGTTCATCATCCCATCAGCCTTCATACTCTACCTCATTACCACCCTCTATCTCTATGATTAGAGAGTGAATTCAAAACATCCATTTCAAAAAGTAATCCTATTCAGAACAACTCAATTCTCATCTGGCCATACTTCCTTGGAAACTGAGTATCTTTCCCAGTCATAAACGCCCCTTTCCATCTTTCTTTAGTATGTTGTCTTTCCCCTTAGATCGCAAACTCCTTGTGAGTGAATAATATGTGTGTGTGTGTGTTTTGCATGTATAATATATATATATATATATATATATATATATATATGTATATATATATATATACATACACAAGCATGGATATATATATATATATACACAAGCATGGATATATATGTATGTATACATGCATATGCATATATATATATATATATATATATATATATCTATTTCCAGAGTCTATAACAGGCTTTGTAGGCACTTAAATATTTATTGACTAATTAACTAAATATGGATGAGCTGTAGCTCCTACCTGGTTGCCTTTTATCTATATTGGGTTGAATAGGTTGTTCAATACTTTATCAATATGAACTCCAGATCTTAGACTTCTAGTAGTCAACAGATTTTTTTTAAACCATATTTACTTAAAAATACTTTTTTAGGAAAGGAAAAAGATTCAAGTTGCAATGGAAAAAAGGACTTGATATTATTTCCTTTATTCTAATTCTTTTAATACTATGTTGCCTATTCTCCCTTACATACTTACTTAGAAACATGTATTCCTTGGACACAAAGAGAGATGGGAATCTCTATACACCTTAAAATATTCTATCCCAGAGCTAGACTTCAAGGGATGAATCAAAGACATTCAATTTCAAGCACATTTAAGTCTTGTACATTTTTCTAGAATGTCTAACATATGGCAAAATAACATAGCAAATTCGTAAGAATCATCATTCCAATTTTGGCAAAATGTTTTTGAGCTTACTTAGCCCTTAGGAAACTTGGAAAATGTAGGAACAAAAAACAGAGCATATATTGAACTGGTTTTCCTCCCATAAAATGAGCTTAGAATTTAATTGGAATGTATGAAATGACTTAGTTCAATCATTGAAGAAAGTTATTATTTCACTATTAAAAATTTTTTCCCTTTCTTTACAATAATTTCAGCTCCAGTCTTAGAATAAACAAAACCATAATATTTATATAATGCTTTATAATTCTGATAGTTTTTTCTACATTTGATTCAATTGATTCACCCCAAAACTGTATGAGGTAGGCAGAGAAAAATATCACTATCTGCATTATATAGATAAGAAAATTCAGAAAGATTATGTAATATGAATCAGATGATCAAAGAATCATAAAACACTCCTGGTTTTATATCTAGCTACTTTTTTGTTTAACAAAGAAAGGAAAGGTATGAAGACATTTTCTTAGGCTGATTACTAAATGAATCATGCACAATTCATCAAATTTTGCATACAAACTACAAATTTTATTAACTCTTCTGACATTTCTCTTTCATTGAATGTTCTATCCCTCATGCTTGTGATAGATCATCTATCACTTTTATGTCAAAGAACCTTTCACAAAATTCCTTAAACCAGGTCTGACTTGTCTGTGGTTCCCACAAGTGAGAAGATATACTCCAAGAGGTACAGTAAAATAAGATCCTGCTCCTAGGGACCTTATCAACTAAAATGGAAAGCTAACATGTATACAAATAACATAAAACAAAATTAAATATTCTGCAGTATTAAATGCATGTATAATCCTGAGTGAATGACTAGATCCCTCAAATCCTCATTTCTTTCATAAGATTAGCAATAATAATATATTTTCTATCTTATTTATATCAAAAGCTGGGCCTCTAGGTAGGTCAAGGATAGCAGGTTAGAATTAGAATGCAAAAGTCTTGGGTTCAATTCCTTCCTCAGACTGTGACATTGTGAAAATCATCTAAAGTCTGCTTCATAGAATTTCCCTCTGAGGATTATTGTAAGGATTAAATGATATATTTGTGAAGTGCTTTGGAACCCTTTAGTTGTTATAAAAATGCTGCTGCTAAATCATTATCCTTATTACTATTGTTTAAATGCAGGGGTTTATTTATCTCTACAGTCCCTTCCAGCTCTATGATGTCATCAAGAAGGCAGAAATTACCTTCAGTTCACAATAATGTAAAGTAACTTTTGCTGACATATACTTGATTGGTTCAGGATTTCCTTTGTATATAGGAAATATCCTTTCCAGGCAATAGAAAAGAGAAAGGAATCTTTCTGTCTCTGGTTTTATCTTACCATAAAGTGGACATTCCAGACAAGTTGTGGCAACCCATACCTTCCCCTGGAAGCAAAGGAATGTCTATGTTTACTTGGAAAGAAGAAAACGATTTACCTCCCTTGCTCTCTATTTAATATCCTCACCTGTCAATCCCTCTATAACAGTCCCCTTTGTCTTATGCTTTGGACGCCTGAAACAGACCATATAAGGTTAGTTGTTACCTTTTCCATCCAATTCTCTAAAATCACTCTCAGAGTGTGCTAGACAAAATATGAATACATGGTACACTGAAAGGGTTCTCTGTGGAATCCAGTGCTGTCTCTTCTCTTTCCCAGCCCAGTTCCAAAGAGCAAGATTATGACTCAGTAGTCCTTGCCAAGAGTCATTAGCTCATTTCTAAAATGCAACTTGGACAGTCCCTGGGAAACAATCTTGTCCTAACATGTTGCACTCTGTTCTGTAGAAACTGTAATACATAATGTGAACTGGTCAACTTAGTATGTGTGCAGGGATTTGATAGATTCATTAGGAATCATACTAGTGTTTTTCCACAAGGGGGAAAGTAATTAAATGAACTGCAGGTCAAATCAGTTAAAATATTCAGTTTTCTAGTAGTACTCACAGGTTAATTAGAATAGTTTGGGGATGGATATATCAATATATTGTATCTGATGGGCTATCAGAGTCAATGTTTCATTGCTCCCCAGCATAACAGAAAAAAATGTGAACAATTTTATCTGAGCATCACAAAGGCAGCATTAGAACACAACCAACAAACTCACCTGTTAATCCTTATTCTTCTACCTAAGAGAAGCAAGTAAATTATAGAACCACTAAGAATAATAAATAGCCCCCATTCAGTCAATGTAATCAAAAGTTAAAAGTTGGTAATAGCAGCTAACACCAGAGCAGGTTTTGAAAAGTAAAACAAATAAAGTAAAATAGACAATATTGTCTGGGGAGTAAATGAATCATCTTCCTGAGCTTATCCTTATTCTATAAGATTCTTTATAAAACCATAAAGGAACACTTTTGATTATTAATAGAGGCACAAGCTGAACACACCCAGGTAAAAATGTTGCATTTGAAAACTTTTTCATTATTATTGTTAAGTAAAACGTAGAGACTCATTCCATCAAAGTAGAACTTGGTAAAGGTTGAGCTCTGTTAGCATAGCTTTCAAGACCTCAGGATTAGGCCTCTGAAATGATTGGAATAGGACTTATTTTAAGATTTCCTCTAAATACACAATAAAATATGTATTTATAATGATCAGCATTATTTCAGTATACTTTTTTGTAAACTTTAGTTCATTCTAGGTTTTTTATTAAATTTGACGGACAGTATTCTTAAGTTGAATAGCATTCATTTGACTTTGTGAGGCAGCATAGTGAAAGAAAAAAGGAAACAGATTTTTAGATTCAAAGATCCTAGGTTCATATTTTGATTCTGACACGTTCAACTTACATGGGCTTGAACAAATCACATAATCTCCATAGAACTCTGCAAAATGAGGAAATTAATTAAATTTTTTCTGAGATCCCTTCCATCTCTACATCTATGAATCTTGACTACATATAATTCCTTCTATACAATATCCAATATGTTTTGAAAACCTAAGAAATCATAAAGTATGTCCATAACATTTTTAAAAGATCATTTCCCCTAGATCTTCCTCTTTGGAATTATTTGTTATATTTATTATGTTGTGATACTGATGACCGCAATTCATTTTTGACAGGTTTTTAATATCTCATTATGCTTTTTTCTTTTTATAATCTCTGCCCATAGAATTAAAACTGATTTCCCTAGATTTTTTATTTTATTTTCCAAAAATCTAATGTTGAAATTTTCCATGTTCCTAAAGGTTAAGAAATTATTATTATTAATTATTATTATCATTACTATCACTTTTTTACTTTTGTAAAACTACTCTTTCCTCTACTTACCTATATGGCCATTCCTTATCGTTCTCTATATTGGATAATCATAAATGTTGCCGAAGTCTCTACCCTAGAAATTTTCTCTTATAATTTCTTCCTCAGTCATGAATTCATTATACTCTCTCCAAAATCTATGTATTAGTTTTAATCTGTTTGTCCTAACAGCTAATCAAAAATTGTGAATTGCTTGTTGGACATCTCCATCTAAATGGTACATCATAATCTGAAACTCACTACATGCCAAGAAATATTCATCATTCCTGTCAAACTAGATTCACTTTTATTCTTTTGAGGATATTAAAATCTTTTAATAAATCAAGTTAACAACTATGAGCTCACCCTTGTATCCTCATCCTCCCTTTAATGTCCATATCCAATTAAGACACAAAGCATCCTTGATTTTCCCTTCCCCTTTAAGCTCCATACACAATTAGTTGGTAAGTTTTGATTCATTCATAACTTACTCTCCTAGTTCTGGACATCACGGTCACTTAAGCGTATTAGGACAGTCTTCTGAATATTGTTCAGCTTCCAATTCTGTCCCTTTATATCCCATCCTACAAACAGCTATCAAAATAATTATCCTAAGGCATATGTCTTTCCATATCAATTACCTACTCAAATGTCTTGAATGGCTCTAAAATAAAATGCTGACTTCTCAGCCTTTCACAATGGTTCTGGCTTATCTTTCCAGACTTGTTTTAAGTTACTTCCCTTCCCTTACTCTATGATCTTATCAAACTGAATTGGAAGCTTGTCCCTAAATGAGGCATTCTTGTTTCCAACAGAACCTTTTCACATACTATCTTTTGACAATATGGGTAACTTCAAAAGGAGACTGACCAGGACTTTGGAGAACTCTGTCTTAGGACAGGTTCATTAGAAAGATTATACATGTATGCATATATATATATATATATACATATATGCATACATATGTATGTATAAATGTGCAAATATATGTAGATAGAGAGTCTATATATAGTGATAGATTCATATTTATAGAGTTAGATAGATGGATGATAAATCATTTATTAAGCAATTATTATATTCCAGGAACTCTGCTAAGAATTGGAAATACAAGCAAAAGGAAAGACAGTTCTTACTCTCAAGCTCTTTACAATCTAATGGAGGAATGAAACAAATAAAATTGAATTGAAAAGGGAGGGTAAGGACAAGTATGCCAAAAGTAAGCAAAAATGAAGAAAAGCTCTGGAGGAACATGGCCTGCCATGTGGCTCATATTGATGTTTCCACAATTGAAGAATTAAGAAAGAACTCACAAATTAGAAAAGGAGACTGTAGAGATTGGGGAATTAATAGCATGTGATGAAGGATACTGGGACAAAGCTGAAACAATGATCTAGGGTTTTCAGTAAAGGTTCAAGAAAGGAAGGGGAAGAAAATGAAAGTAGAAGTTTCCAAATATTTTAATAACTATTATGCAGAAGAGACCTTCTTGAGTATCCTCAAATGAGTGGACCCAGGACAAAGTGTGGAAATTGTACAAGAGTGGATTTCAGTTCCATCAAAGTTTCAAATCTCCCAACAATTAGAAAAATCAAAAATTAAATGGATAGGTTACCTTGTACAATAGCATTTTCATGATCTCTTGAGTTATTCAAGTGAATATATATTAAAGAGCAGGTATTTGTTCTGATACAAGGTTGACTAGGTCTCTTCCAACTGGGAGATTTTATGATTCAATTCTTTTATGTTCAAAGCTTTAATCTTCCCACTAAGGAAGACTTCAGAAGTCTAAAAAAGAATGTATCAAATACTACTTCTCATGTTATGGATGCTAAACAATCAGTATTATTCTGCCATTGAAAAATATTGAACAAACAAAAAAACTCTAGGTTAAATGTATATGCATTTAAATTAGGAGACATTTACAAGATATAAGAATGAAAAATGAATTCAAAAATCAAACTTTTAGCTTTATATTTCTGTTAAAGTTGAGAACAAACCATTTTCAAAAAAATTAAGAATTTCTTTTTTGTAAGCTGTAGTTAATTTAAAATAATTACAACTGGCTCATGATTTGTGCACTTTATAGTATTCATGTGAAAGATACTTGATTAGTTTTTTGTAACAGTTTTGATAAATAGCAAAATTTATTTTTAATTTTTTTTTTAGTTTTTTAGTTTTTGCTAGGCAATGGGGTTAAGTGGCTTGCCCAAGGCCACACAGCTAGGTAATTTTTAAGTGTCTGATGCTGGATTTGAACTCAGGTACTCCTGACTCCAGGGTTGGTGTTCTATCCACTGCACCACCTAGCCTCCCCCCAAATTTATAATGATATAAATTCTATCTTGAAAGCACCTCTCAAAACACTGCCCTGCACATATACAGCCATATCCTATACAAAGATCTATTACCACTTTTATAAAAGGCAGTCTGGAACAGACTTTAGAGTGATAACCTTGGATTCAAAACCTGCTTGTGATGCATATTTATTATGGAACCTCAGGTATGTCATTTAACTTATCTAAGCATCAGTTTTCTAATATGTAAATTAAGGGAATTGAACTAAATAGGCTTTAAGGTCCTTTCCAACTTTAAATCTAGGATAGAATGTTCCTTTCCTGTCCCAGTCTTATCAATTGCTTTCTCTGGCTCAAATCTCTTCCTTTTCCAACTTGCTTTGTGTTTCATTCCCAAGAGGACCACTGATATCAGAAAGGTGTTGTCTTGACTTGAAAGTCAATTAGATTTAAGTGAGACATAGTTGTACAGAGTCATCATTCTCACTCTTTCCTTCAGGGCCATCTGGTTCAGGTGTCAAGATAAGATCAGGATAACTTGAGATGGCCCTAGGAACAATGGGTCAACATGACCTTTTTTTAAGCTAAGGTTTTTTCCAGATCTCAGTTTGCTTAAGACCGTACCCATTCAGTGATGAAAAAAATATAATCTGGGAATGGAAGATGCTCAGGGTGTCTGACCAGAACTGAAACAATTGTTATTTACAGCCCTTTTTCCAAACTGAACTTTATAAATCAATGTCAAATTTTTCTTTCTAGTTTATAGGTCTGACTTTCATTACTTTTCAGATTGCACTCTGGAGTTTCTCCATCAGACCTGCAACCTGTAACATCTCACATCAACCCTAGAACTCACACGCTCCTAGTAGTCTCTCCCTCTGATCAGATGACTACTCTCAAAACTCCTATTTAAAGAGGGTACTGAAGCTACACTCCAAATTTTCAGTCCCAAGTAAAATGCCTGTTAAGTTTTTCTCCCCCCATTTTCAGCTTCCTTTCATCTGTGACTTTATACAGTAGCTCCTTGAATCAGGGATGGACGTTCTGCTACGGAGACTGGAGTCTGTCTTTGGCTTTTGATTGGGAAAGGCATAAAATCTACATGCAGAGATGCCAGAGTAAGACAAAAGGGGGAGATAAAAGAATTGACCCCAACCAGTCATTGAAATGGGCAAGGGTTTTCCAACTTTATCTAAAGATGACAGGCCTGAGATTAGACCAGGTCTGCTCCAAATAGTCCTAAATTGTCCTAGGGTCTCTGACTTCTGCAAGTGCTATTGCTTAATGAAATCAATGTATTTTACTATGTACTGCCCCTGGGTTGATTGAGGCTCATCAGCATAATCTCTATTGTATGAACAGGGAAGGGAAAACATATTAAAGATTGGTATAGGTTGGGCATATCGATTAGATTGTACCTCTGATGATTCAAACCAATGACTGGTTCAGAGGAGAAAGCCTCTCGTATTGTATATGTCTGGACATTGTCAAAATCCATTGTGTTTTCCAAATGGGGAGGTAACCTTTCCCTGCAGGAAAATTAATAAAAGATACTCAATCATTCCAGGCTAAGTTTTTTATAATTATGGGCCATTTATAACAAGTATATCACTTTTTCTTTTTATTTATTTCTTTATTTTCAGTCATATGCACATGTATATTTTTAAATGACAAAATTTTCTTCCACCCTCTCTTCCCACCCCCCTCCCCTCAGTGAGGAATAGTCAAGTTAACATGGTTCATACATAAATTTGATAAACATATTTAAAGATTTTTTATTTTCAACATGAGGAATTAGGATTAAGGGAAAGAGATACATAAGAGATAATTTTAATGAAGTGTTCATCAGATTCTGAAGAGTGGTTTTGAGGATGACATTGTCCATATTCACTCTAATACAGTTATCCTAGCTCTCTGAACTTTTGAGATGAGCTGCTTCCATTAAGGTTGATCATATCACAGTGTTGTTGTTTATGTGTATGTAAGGGACTGTTGTGTGTGGGAGCACTATAAACTATCTTCACCTTGTGTCCTTGAGCATCAGAGTCTCATCTTACGAAGTGCCAAGTGGATTAGAGTCTGCAAAGGTATTTAAGCACTGGTGTTTTGATAAATAAATAGAGCACTTGAAGATCTTGATGGAGTACTTGTTTCCCTTGTCTTCCTTGTCTCCCACCCCTCCAACATTTGACTGGGGAAGCTTTAATTTCTTCATTTGAAAATTGTCCATTCACATCCTTTGACCATTTATCAATTGGGGAATGATTTGAAATCTTATAAATTTGATGCATTTCTTCATATATTTCAGAAATGAGACCATTATCAGAACTTCTAGTTGTGAAGATTGTTCCCCAACTTTCTTATTTCCTTTTTATTTCCTAGCATTGATTTTATTAGTGCAAAACCTTTATAATTTCTATATTCAAATCATTCATTTTGCAGTTTATAATTGCTCTAATTGTTGTTTGATCATAAATTTATCCCATTTTCATTGATCTGATATTTAATTTCTTATTCTATTACTTTATCTATGGTGTCACTCTTTATAATCTAATTCCTGTACCCATTTTGATCTTGTTTTGGTGTAAGGCAACACAAGTATATCTCAAACTAAAGATTGTTACCCTTAAAATATTAAAATTTCCCAAAGCTCCAGGATGAGTTAGCAATATGTTTATTAATGATATAATACAAATATTTGAGCTGCTTAAGGAAATGGATTATTATAGTGATGCCCATGATTACTTTCCTTTTAAGTTCTAAAGTAGGGTTGTTGTTGTTGTTTTGTTGTTTTAATTTAAGGAATGGTAGTCAATTCTCAACAAATAATTATTAAGTACTCACTTTACTCAATTATGATGGATTCTAAGAGAGATACAAAATCATTTCCTTGAGGAAGCAATTCTCTCAAAAAAAAAATGTTGATTTGACCTGGTATTTCATTGGTATTTGGAACTATTTGGATGAGGAAAATCCCTTTATTGATGCCTGTCAGCATGTTCTCTTTAAGTTATATTCCCAGATAGTTGTTCAAAGCAAAACACTGAGAAATTAAGAAACATGTCACATAGCCAGTATATGTCAGAAAGGGGACTTGAACTAGTCTTTCTAGGTTTGAGGTCAGTTCTCTAGCCACACCATGCTGCCTCAAGGGGATATTGGTAAAACAAATCTGAAAATAAAAAATTAATAACTTTCTTGTTCTTCTTAACTATCCTGGGAAATAAGTAGAGTACTTTGGAGATAAGAAACTTGAGTCTTAAAGAAATTAAGTTGCCAAAACTTACACAGCAAAGTCTTAAGGGCTTCAGTTTTGGCCTTTGCAGTGCAAGACCAGTGAGTTCCCTTTCTAGTTTTCCATAGTGCTATTATTTTTGCTCCACAGAATTAAGTCTTTTTCTTGAAGTTAATAAAGTGTTTACCCAGACTTTCTGAAACCAGATCAGCAGCAAATCCATAAGATCTATTTAAAACACTTAACAAATGTTGCTCTAATTGATTGATTGATTGATTGATTGATGTTAATTGCTGTTTGCCCTTCATTCTTGAAGAAGACCCTGACATCAGGGAGATGGTGCCATGATAGTCGACTGAATTGGATTTGAGTGAGGGGGTGCTGTGCCAAGTCATCAACCTTACTTTTTCCTCTTTGACTGAATGTGAAATCTCTAGATGAAATATATTCTTTTTTTCATTATGGCCACTAAAATTTCATGTACAACCATTTTTTGCTTCAATGCTAACTCTCATAACAACTGTATATTAAAAGCATCTTTATATTAATGAAAGTGAGACTGAAATGCATTTCAGCAGATGGTTAAGACTATCACAAGTCATTGCTCAAGTAGTTGTTTCTTTCCAGGGGAAAATATCTCATGCTGTTATTGTCCAATATCATCATGAGATGACATTTCAGAAACCAACTCAGCTTCATCTGGACACTGGCCTATCTGAATTTTAATACAAATAATACATTCTTCTTGAGAGAGGGGAGGAAGATCTATTTCTTTTGATATTCTTTTGTTACATAGGCTAAGATGCATAGAAGAAAACCTTAAATGTTTTTCTGGGAATTTACCCATAGAGCTTCAGTAAGTTTTCCCCTGATCTGAAATAGATATAGGACAGATGTTGAACTTTCAATCATTTTTTTCTTGGAAAATGAATGGAAGTTAGGAATAAGACCAACACTGGTAAATTTATTATAGACCTGCCTTAGAGAAGAGAACTCAACATAATGAATGTCTACCTAAATGTCAATTTGGGTAACCAAAACCTAGAACACAGTTTAGAAAGTAGAAAAGAAAAAAAAAAGCATGTCTAACTTCTTTAATATTAAAAGCTCATCTGATGAAGTTACTTTCTTTCTTTCTTCCTTATAGATAATTTATTATTTTGTTCCATGGGAGAAGAAAATCAAATCTAGCAGAATGCTTGACCATATAGCAAAGCTAATTTTTATTTGTTTTCAAGTGCTCATTATAGTTTTCTAGGTGTTAATTCGGTGTAGTTTGTCCAGTTTTAAATAAATGAAATATTTTGAAAAGTTTTAATATATAATCACAGACAACTCTTGAATCCAGACATATGTAGCAGCCAGAGTCATTATATATATATATATATATACATATATATATATATGTATGTATATATATACATATATATATCTACATATATGTACATAATCTTATATTTATGCACAGATCACTTATGTTCTATGTAAATGTTTCTTTTTGCTCGATATGTATATATATATATTTGTATATATATATATATATATACACATATATATATTAAAACAAAAATCTCAAAGTTGAAAGCATCTAATCAATCCATACTAGAATATAAAGTCTCTAAAACTTATCTGAACAGTACTCATTTAGGATCCAACCACAAAACAATTTGTTAACACTTCATTAAGCAATTATTATATACAAATCTGGGTAATAAGATTACAAATAAATATCAAAATTTGACAGTCATCAGTAGACTTACATTCTAATTAGAAAAAAAAACAATATGAAGAACAAATGAATATTAAATAATTTCAAGATTGAGAGAATTACACCTAAAGAAATTGGGACAGGTGTGTATAAGAGATAGGATCGGAGGTCTCCATCCATAGACTAAATGGTAAATCTCAGAGAATAAATTAAACCTATATTTTCTGTACTTTTATTTTATTCTTATATTTTTAAGAATTTGTTTTAAGATTAACAGTTTTGGTGCAAGAATTATGAGGAGGGTCAGGATTCTGTCAGGGGCAAAAATGCCAACTTTTCAGAAACACAGTGGTAAATTAGTTTAAGCCATAGGCCTTAGTTTCTATTTCTCAAGAATCAGGTGAGCATTAGAACCTGGATCTCCAGCTACAAAAATCATGTCACCCTAACCATTTAAGGTGTAAACAAAGACAGAATTCCCTGGGAAAGCTTAGGTACACCTCCCTTCTCTTTGGACCATCAAGTTTGACCAGTGGTTGTAAGGGTCATCAGTAAAGAGGAAGGAAAATGGGTTGTGGTTTTTGTGCTTTTTTAACTCTGCTTCAGCTTCTGTAATTTGACTTTTCCTACTCTCTCTCTCTCATAGAGAGTTAGGAACTACCCTGTTTTTTAGCAAGAATCAAAATAAATTTTAACTCTTTCCTGCCACTTTGAGAGGACTCCAAGTAGTCATTTTGGGTTAGGGTCTCAATACCTCGCACAGTTCTCGAAAGGAAAGAGATATGAAAAACAAGTGCTCAGTCTATAACCAAATATGCTTGTTGGAGGTAAGAGAAAGGCAAATATCTATAAGCTGAATGGACTTGGAAAAGCCTGGCCATTGAGAGATTCTGGAGCTGTAAAAGGATATCAGATGTCTCCAGAAGAAAGAAGAAATAGACTAACCATTTATGCTATTTACTTTCTCCCTCTTGGCACATCTTGATTGCATGGATTATTTCATCAAAGGGAATTGTTACCATATTGGTTTTTATAACTTATCCTGAACTGTGTAAATGCATGGTTCATCCTTATGCCCTAGCCACACCACAGACAAACCATCTGCTTTTTGTCTGCCCATTCTTCTAGCAACCCTAGATTTGCTAAAGATGCTAACTTTTCCTCCAATATGCTCGTCTTTTTCCTCCTTTAGTTGATCTATAACTGATGTAATGATGTCATATTTGATCAAAATGGGGGAAATGTCAAAATAGTATAATTACTATAAATTTTTATAATTTCATTCCTGGTCAAAGTTTGACTGTCTTAGTTAATGTGAGGAATGGAATGTGTGCTCCTTTAGACTTTGAACAGAAGATTTGTCCTGCCCTCCCTAATCCAAGAAATAACTGTCCTCCCTTAGACTTGGAAAGTTGTATTTGCCCTGCCCTTCTGGTACTTAAATTCATAAAAAAATAGTTACCTCCCTCAGGCAAAATAACATTGTAAAATAATGGTTCTCTTTGATATCCAATGAAAGAATATTCAATATGGAAGTTTAATCTTTTATCTACTCTTGTCAGGTATATTCTGCCCCGCCACATGCTGCTGTATAAGTTTGGTGATCTCCCTCAGCTAGAGGTGGCAAATCCCAGAGAATAAAATTTTATGTCTAACCTAAAGGTGGGGGGGGAGAGAATCTGAGTTACTACTTAAATGACGATTAAGATTCTGAAGGACAGATAGGAGGATGTACATCCCAAGCATTAAGAGCAGTCTGTATAAAAACGTGGTGATGAAAGAGAGAATATTTAACTCAGGGAATATCATGAAAGTCTGGAACATGAAGGACATGAAGGGGAGTAGTGTGAGAAAGTCTAGAATGGTAAGTTGAACTTGATTGGGAATGGTGTAAGAGAGAAGCCTGAAAAGTTTGCATTTCATCAAAAAAATTATTCAGATCTCCATTTGATTATAAGTTTAAACTGGGAAGGAATGTTAAAGGTCATCAAGACTAGCCTTTCCTTTTGCAAATGAGGAAATTGAAACCTAAAAGTGTTAAGTAACTTACTGAATAGGAATTAAAAAAAAGATTTTACCAGGAGTATTACTATATATACCTGTTATGAAAATTAGTTGAAAACTAAAGAAAATTTATTGGAAAAAGGACAGAATAGAGGAAAATTTATAAAAGAGACTACCATATTTCAAACAAGATATGCCAAGCATCGGAAACAGATAAGAGACCATTTTTGTAAAGAAAAGGAAATAGATGTCAGAGATTGTGTAGAAAAAGAGCAATAAGACATACTGATTGAATTTGGGAGTTAAGAAGATAGGGAAGTACTTTACTGATGGCCTTTCACAGATACACTCAATATACCTCCAAAGGCAGCACATTTTACTTTCAATTGTAATTATCAGGGGTTTTTTGCTTCTATCAATCCCAAATCTGATTCTCTACCACTGTTCTTACATAATCAACTTATATGACCAAATATACTAAGAACAAATCTAGCAAACCTTCTGTTCTCCATCAATCAATCCTCAATAGAGTATGATCCTTTTGCCATCCTGATAACTATTCTCAGGAAATTTCCCAAAGTTATTATTGTCCTTCCTAAAATGTGATTCCAGGAAATATTTATATTACAATAGATATTGCCCAAGGAAGATTATAGAGGGACTTCTAGTTTAGAGTATTGGACATTTTGTTTTTCATAATGCATCCTAGTGATGCATGGGAAGATGAAGAGAATTGTGAACTAGCAGAAAGAAAATTTGTAATCTTAAAGACAGTGGAATCTTGTTAAATTGGGTGGAGGTTCCCTTCTCTAGAGATTCAAATCAATTACAATTGTTTCATTGTTTAATGTAAAATTTGTATCCTGACCTTCTTAGGCTTCAACCTTCTACCTGATTCCAGGTCCAATAAGGGGGAAGGAAATCAACCTTTTGCCCTCAGGATAAAAACAAGACAATAAACATCTGGGTGGGACATCCAGAGGCTGGAGTTGCCTCTGACTTTCTGGCCTAGACAACTCTATATGACTACTCTTTTGTCTCTGCCTCTATTTACCAACCATTTTCCTATTTGTTGCAACTTCTTTTAATATTTTTTTTTTAATTTTCTTTCCACCCTTGAAATTCCCTGGTCTGCCTATTCAGACAGACCTGAACTCAAGTAGCCAGCAGCTACAATAAGACTGAATTATTTTCATTTATCTGACAGAGAAAATCTTTCACTCATATTAAAGCCATGCACGAAAATATCTTTAATTTAACTGCTTTCAAGCTATCTTCCTCCAATCTTGTAATTTTGAGTCTTTTAAATGTAAATTTTGATTACATTAATCATTCTCAAATTTTATCTTACATCAGACTAGATTATCCTAGAGAAATACTTTGCCTTTCAATGGGCTAGCTATCTTCCACCCTCAAGTCATATGCAATTTGATAAACATTCCATGTGTTTTTGTCTCCAAATCATTAATAAAAAAGATGGACACTCCAATCCATATATTCTTTTACAGTAAACACTTAAATAGTAATCACTACTCTTTTTCCAGATCTTTAAATAGTTCCAAATCCACCTCTCTACACAAATTTTAAAAAATCTTTTCCACAGGATTAACATGGTTTCTCAAAGGCAAAAAAGATTTTATAGAGAAGCTATGTTAGTTCTTATCATGCTGATTAGACCTTGACTATTACCCTAAAAAGTGATTAAGTCAGACTCAGTTCCAAGAACTAGTCTAGTTAAGTAAAGATAGATTCATCTCTAAAAGCAGAGCACTTGATGATGAATGCTTTGACTATAGCAACTGGTGAAACAATAGAATGAAATAGCTGTCAATGCAATGTCATTTCCTGCTCCTGTAGTGATAGAAAAGGGTGGGGCTTAAACAATCTTGAAACATAAAATAATAACTACTGGTATTCTAACCATGAACTCCTTGTTCATTGACAAACAAATGAAATTATCCCTGGAGTAACTAAATCATTTCCATCTTGACAATATCTCTATAAATAAAACTAGAAAATAAAATGAAGCTGCAGTTAAATAGAAATTTGGTTCACCAGATCTCCTTGAAAAGTAAATAAAAGTGTTTATTTTATTGTGTCTTCAAGAACAAAAAGAAACCTCTTTTATGGCATGCTTGCAAAAGTCATAAACATTTGAAAGAAGTCCACTGTGAAAATTACTTCTGCTTATATATCAGTTTTTCTTGTAGAGGATGTATAAATTCTAGATCATAAAAAAGCCCTGCTAATTAAATCAACATGTCATTTAATAAATGATGGTTTAAGTTGGGAAGAAACTTTAAAGAAGGCTGGCAAATATGATTGAAGCTTGAATATATTCACCTTTAGGTTAAAAAAATACTTGAAATACCAGACATGGTGAAGCCCAGATAATATTACAAAAATGAAATGATTATATTTTGACACTCAGAAAATAACTTTTTTCAATATAATAGTATTTTCCAATCAGCTTTCTATGTTTAAGCAAATCACTGATTTATCAAAATCAAAATAAATATCAAGCAAGAAGTAAAAATAAGAATAGAGCATTCCATTTAAGTAACTCCAAGGTGAACTTTTAAATAAGATTTTTGACACTGAACAAAGGATAAATATAAAAGAAAAATATATTAACAGAATGTCCTAACAAATATAACCCATGCATCTCTATAATGACATCAATAGAACATAGAATCATACATTCAACAAAAATCTCCTTGCCCAAAAGAGAGATATGCAGGTGAAAGGTAATAATGTTTCATGGTATAATCTCAACTGTCAGAGGAAAATGAGAGAACATTGTAAGCAGTATTTTCTCATTAAGCAGCTAGAAGTAGTGAAGAAAAAAAAACTTGCTGAGATTTGAGTGAGCATTTGAACTAAACAATATCACCTGGAGGGCATTTAAGATGACACTGGAAAGACATCAAAAGAAGAAATAGAAAAGATCTGTCAATATTTTTTGTAACAATATTTTTGAAGCTTGTTCTCCACAAGTAAGTACTACATTTGAAACTTAAGAACATAGACCCTAATATTTTACAACTAGAGACAGAAACAACATAAAGCAAAACATAAGAACAGGTGGATTAGATGTTCACAAGATAAGGGAATGATAGAAGAGATGCAGTTTTGCTGAGATTATTGAGGAATTGGTTTATAGGTTATGTGAAAGATAGCAATATACAATACTTAGCATAATGCCTGGAAGTAATAAACACATAGTAAGTGAGTGATCACTTGACTCTACCAAAGGCTGATGAAAAGTCTAGAACCTTATTGTTTCCAAATCAAAAAGGAGTTTAAGTGTTAATAATCATTTATTCATGTCTACTTTTCTATTACTTCTGCCAAAATTTTCTAAGAATATCTATGCATGGTGGATTATAGCATGAGAAAGCAAAAAAAAAAGGTCTTTAAACATGATAATCAAAGAGACAGAGCCCAATGGAGGAGTAGAGGCAGGAACTTGCCAGAGCACACCAAAGCTGGGAAACAATCTTCACAACTAGGAGTTCTGATAAAGGTCTCTTTCCTTAAATATATAAAGAGCTGCATGAAAATTTATAAGATTACAAGTAATTTCCTAATTACTTGTAATTAGGTCAAATGGTCAAATGATATGAATAGATAGTTTTCAAATGAAGAAATTAAAACTATATATAATCATAAGAAATAATGTTTCAAATCATTATTGATTAGAGAAATGCAAATTAAAACAATGGGGTATCATCTCACACCTATCAGATTGACTACGATGACAAAAAGGGAAAATGATCAATGTTGGAGAGGTTGTGGGAGGAGAGGGACATGATGCATTGCTAGTGGAGTTGTGAATGGATCCAATCTTTCTGAAGAGCATTTTGAAACTACGACCAAAGAGCAATAAACCTTTTCATAACCCAACAATTCCAATTCTAGGTCTATATCCAGAAGAAATTATAAAAAATAGGAAAAGTCTACATGTTCCAAAATTTTCATAGCACCTCTTTCTGTGGTGGCAAAGAATTGGAATTTGAGGGGATACCCATCAACTGGGGAATATGTTATGGTACATGAATACTATGGAAACTATAAATGGTCAGATTTTAGAGAAACATGGAATGACTTATGTGATCTGATGCTGAGTGAAGGGAGCAGAACCAAGAGAACAATGTACACATTAACAACAACATTGTGAGATGAACGAACTTGATGGAATTAGCTCCTCTCAGCAGTTCAGAGAGTTAGGACAACTGTATTAGACCAGATATAGATAATGTTATCTCCATGCAGTGGAAGAAAAACAAAAAAAAAATAATCCTTTGAAATTGATGAACATTTTGTAAAAATTATCTCATGTTTTTTTTTAACCTTTAATCCTAATTCCTCATACTAAAAAAATGAATAAAATCTAAACATTTATCCAAAATATGTATGTATAATGCTAACCTGATTGTTTGCCACTGAGGGGATGGAATGAAGAGAGTGGAAGAAAATTTTGTAATTTAAAAATATACATGTGCATATGAATGAAAATAAATACATTAGTTAACTTTTTAAAAAAGAAAAGGACTGGGGGGGTGGCTAGGTGGCTTAGTGGATAAAGCACTGGCCTTGGAGTCAGGAGTACCTGGGTTCAAATCCGGTCTCACACACTTAATAATTACCTAGCTGTGTGGCCTTGGACAAGCCACTTAACCCCATTTGCCTTGCAAAAAAAACCTAAAAAAAAAAAAATAAAAAAAAGAACAGGACTAAAAACAGTTTGGGTCAATTGGGAAAAAAAAAACCAGACCAAAAGACCAATGAAGAGAAAAATGACTTAAAAAAGCAGAATTAGCCAGATAGAAAAGGAGATGCCAAAGCTCTCTGAAGAAAAAAATGCTGCAAAGCTGATATTTTTGTGAGAAAACAGGAAACAATAAAATAAAAGCACAAATGAAAAACTAGAAGAAAATATGAAATATCTCATTTGAAAAACAAGCTGACCTGGGGAAACAGATCCAGAAGACATAAATTAAAAATTATTGGACTACCTGAATGTCATAACCAAAACATGAACCCTAGAGCAGAAAAACTGCTCTGATTTCCTAGAAGCAGGGGGTAAAATAGAACCTGAAAGAATTCACCAGGGGTGGCTAGGTGGTGCAGTGGATAAAGCACCAGCCCTGGAGTCAGGAGTACCTGGATTCAAATCCACACTTAACAATTAGCTAGCTGTGAGGCCTTGGGTAAACCACTTAACTCCATTTGCCTTGCCAAAAAAATCCCATAAAGAAAAGAAAGAATTGACCAATCACTTCCTGAAAGAGATGAATTATAGCCTCATAGAAATATGAAAATATTTTAAGCCCACATGATCAATCTTTATGTCCTAGGCACTGATGATTAGACTAATGTTATTATTGCAAATAATACATTATATCAACAATTTTCATTTGAAACAAGCTCATCTCCAAACTCATTGGAACTATTTTTCCAACTATGCAAAGAAAATATTATACAAGTCCTACCTGAGAATTTTTTTCTAATATGTCAAGTTCACTTTCTCTTTCTCTCTGTCTCTCTGTCTCTCTCTCTCTCTGGATATTATAAAATATCCTTTATATGTCTTGTTAGTACACGTTTGTCATCTCCCCTACTCAAATGTGAGCTGTCTAAGGGCAGAGACTATCTTTTGCATCTTTTTGTATCCCTAGCACTTAATACAATGCTTGAAAACATAATAGGTTCTTTATAAATATTTGCTAACTTACTCTTCTGATTACAGTTGCAGACATCTAAGCAGCTAATTGCATTAGATAGGACAGCTATGTGGTATCATTATCATCATGTTCAAAAAGTGCTCTATTATGTAAACACGTGTTAAAAAGATATAAGAAGCTATCAAAGGAAGAAATGAAACCAGCTATTTGAAAGAAAGCTAAAATAATGAACATTAGGATAATTTAAAATTTAGTACAACTCATTTTCATTTGCATATTATATTGGAGAGAGTGACTATAGATTTAGGCAATGTTAATGGGAAGATAGAAGGTCCCTTAATTAGTTCAAAAATCTAGTAAGAACTTTGAGATTATGCTAAAAAAATCACTAAAATATTCACATCCTTTCATGAAGAGATCTCATTGTTAGGCCTATACTTCAAAGGGATCAAAGATCGAAAGAAAGTTCATATATATATATATATATATATATATGTATATATATATATATATACACACAAAAAAAAACATTCATATCATCACTTTTTTGTGACAAAAAGGTGCAATCAAATATGCATAAACTAACAATGGTACATGACAGTAATTAACTATTTCCATACCATAAGATATGAAAAATTCAGAGAAATATTGTAAGGCTTAGTTGAAACAATTCAAAGTAAAGGAAGCAAAACCAGGAAAATGACACATGAAATAACTATAAAACATTATCAATAGAAAGAATGATAAAGCAAAACTGAATGTTGCTTAATTGGAAATAACCAAATTGAAAAGGATTAAAAAAATGAACCTCCCTTCTTTCAGTGAATAGGTAAGATACTGTATATGGAATATTTTTTATGCTATAATAAAAAGTTGATATGTAGATTCATTTAAGATTTGATAAAAGAATGTTTCAATAAATAAGAGAGATCAAAGAGTTATAATTTTTCACAAAAGATTTTAACAAAATGAAAAAAAATTATAATACATCTTCTGAAATAATATATGGCACATTCCTAATATATATTATGCAAAAAAAACCCCAACAATGTGTTTCTAAAGAGAAGATCAATTCGGACTCAAATCATAGCATCTTCCAAGATCATATTAATTAAGAAGTCTTGTATAATTCTGACCTCTATTTAATTTAAATACAGTTTGAATACTTATTTTCCTTTTTTTCCAAAACTTTTATTTTTTGCATCTTTGAAGTAAGAATGAAAAAGAGTTCAGTCTCTATTTTATAAGAAAACAAGCACTTTCTCCCTCTTAAGGATGGGTGATAGAAAAAGCCCTTCACTTCCACTTCAGAACAGGTGCAGATATCTTTTGACTCCTTCCTATCAACTATGTTGACACTTTTCACTGACTGCCAAAACATTTCATGGATTTACTAAATTGACCCAAATATTATCTGTCTGCTTCTGAACAGAGTGAAAAGCCCCTGTGCCCTACATCCCCAAATGAAAATTGCAAGAAAAAATAGTGAAATTCAAGCATACCAAATAACTTGCTCTCAATTATGCCATATACCTTTGGGAAAATAAAGATAAAAACATGTCTTCTATTTTCAAAAAAAAATTATAGCATGAGGCTGTTTTGAAGGATAAGATACGAACAGCAGAATTGAAGGAACACAGGAACAGTTAAGCCTTCTTTATGGACAGTGATAGATAAATGCATTTAGAGAGATAATACATAAGGTTTGCTGAGTTTTATAGATCAAACTCTTGATTGCAAAAGCTGAGGGAAACAAGGCCCCAGTTGATAAAAGGTAGTACAATCCAAAATCCTAGATAAAAATCAATTTAGCTTTTGAATTCACAAAATTTTGAACCCTATTGTGAATATGTATCTTGATTCAATTTTGAATCAGTTACTCCACTAAAATTTTAGATGACTGAAGAGTTCTTTCTACAAATTCATTGCCATGTCAATTATTTTCCTTTATTTATACATCACAAAAGGACATATTTTTATTAATCAATATGTAGGATTCTATAGTGTATATGATTTCTATTTGAAGCTGAGGTTAGAATGGGGGATGAGTGAATGGATGCATATTCTGACCCAGACTAAAAATTTCCTTCATTTGAGGAACTCTGAAAATTCCCACTGATTATGAATGAGGACTCCTGGATAACAGTAACAGAGACTCACATAAGACCCTAACAGATTCATTTACTTATCTAGAACCATACACATAGAAGGTGTCAAAAGCAGGACCTGAACTCAGATTTTCCAATTCCTTCCCTCTGTCCATCACACCATATTGTTTTTGATTAGCCTTGCATTGGGGCAGCTAGGTGGTACAGTAGCTAGAATCACTCTCAGACTAGGCCTGGAATCAGGAAAATTATCTTCATGAGGTCAAATATGACCTCAGACAACTAGCAGTGATCACTAGGGCAAATCACTTTATCCTGTTTGTCTCAGTTCTTTATCCATAAAATGAGTTGGAGAATTAAATGGCAAACAACTGCTACTTTTGCTAAGAAAAACCTCAAAACGAGGTCACAAAAGATGGGACACAATTGAAATGACACAAACACTTCTTTCATGGTCAATGGGGGATTTTTGAGCCCAGTTCCTTTAAAGCATACTAAAGTTTCAACTGTATGATATCAAAAATTTAGATGGAATCTAAAAAAATTCAACTAAATATTCAAGTTATTTTTCAAAGACATAAGAATACTTTCTATATTGTTATTCTTGACACTCAACATCATATGCAGCTTCCAGAATCTAGAATCATTTCAGTGGTGGTCATAATGATAACTGCTAGCCACTAGACCCTTTGAAAAAGAAATTGATGGTTTTGGTGAGATTAGACAGACAGACAGACAGACAGGGGAATAGGACTGGACTACCATAAAAGATCATTTGCAGAGATCTTTCCTTTCCCCCTTCCTTTATAAATCATCCATTACAAAAATATAGCAATTAAAATATGACTTGTGAGTTATTGATACAAGGAACCCCATTGTGAGGAAATCTTTCCTCATGTCATAGAAGACATTTGATATGTTTTGATATAATTTATTTCATTTACAATTCCATGTATTTAATTTTCATTCTGAGAAGGGATTCTTAGACCTTACCAGATTGCCAAAAATGTTGCTAGATGAAGTGATTTATTTGGGGATCACATAGTCAATATTTGTTGAAGGCAGGAACATGAACCTAGATCTTCCTGAATCCAAGGGCTAACATCTTCTATACCAAACTGACTAGGACCAGATTATTGAAGCTCTGTTCCTAGGCTACATTTAAGAATTAGAGGGATGTTAGGTGTCATAATGAAGTCCAGGAATATGAAAATTTCATGCCAATTCTTATACTCTTGTAAGCATAAGTCTTCTCCTTTCCTTCTGAAAGATTCAAATAGTGAAATAATTATACAGTAATACTTTATTGATATAGGCTGATCACTTTTTTCTTTTTAGTTTTTACAAGGCAGTGGAGTTAAGTGACTTGCCCAAGTTCATGCAGCTAGGTAATTATTATGAGTCTGACACTGGATTTGAACTCAGGTCCTCCTGACTCCAGGGACAGTGCTCTATCCACTGGGTCACCTAGCTGCCCCAGGCTGATCACTTCTTAAGAACTTTAACATGAACTAAATTTTCTGATAGCTAAAATTTTTCCTTAAGGCTCTCAATATTGGTTTATTTTTTTTAAAAATTATGGAGAAATATTTCTTAAATATATTACATAATTCCTTGTCTCCTTAAGCAGATGATATTTATCATAAATTTTCTAGATGAAGTTATATATTCTGTGAGATATAGTTCTAAGTATATTTTAATTTTTTCACTTTTCTCAGTGTTAAAGATGACATCTTCCATGTGGCATATCTCCTATAATGGATCTACTTCCACAGGATCTGCTTTCCTTAATGTCCTTCAGATTTGTTATCTTCAAACTTCTGTAGGCTTGGAAACGAGAAAAATAAAACTAAAGAAGTACATATTAAATAAAAACCAATAAGTTTCTGATTAGCAACTTAAGGAATAAATTAAGGGCTCTGTTACAACTATTTCAGGAAATTAAAGGCACCTTTTATTTAATTTCTAGTCAAACATTGCCTAAAGAATAATCTCTGATGTTACAATTTATGGTTGATGGAGGGGTTTGGGATCAATCAAGATGAAAACTGGAATATGATGCTTTACTATTGCTATTATAGCTTTTGTAATATTGTTAATGTTTCAACCCTTAACAACTATAACCATTCAGTACTTATTTTAATAAACATTTAATTGCCCTTATAATAGGAATAATCCACTACTCTAATGGTGAACCTCTCTCAGAACATATATACTTCTCCAGAGACACATTACTAAATGAAGTTCAAAGCAAATGATCATGGTGGATCTCTTAAAAGCAATAAATGTCAAATTTTTATTTAAAACAAAAGGGATCTGTGCAATTTTCAGTTCAACAAAGTTGTGCCATTGGGCATACCATCACAGAGCAAGATAAAAAGAAAAATGAACTTCCTAAGATACATGAACCCCTTCAAAAATAGCTCTTCAACAAATCAGGAAACACACTATTAAATCCATGAATATACAGAATGAAGATCTAATTTTTAATGCCATAAAAGCTTTCCTTGACAATTTTCCCGAAATGGAAATAATAATCTCTTCTTATAGGCACAGAAAATATCAGCTTAAGCTCAATAACAATTTGTGTAACTCCTTAAGGATGTTGGATGTGTTTTCTCTTTCTCTCACTCTCAATCAATCATTTACTACATCGTTCCAATTCATCTTTTGAAAGATTGCTTACAGCCCTCATTTCCCTTATTTTGCCTGCTTTACTTGTTTTTTTTTTAACTTTAAGGCAATGGGGTTAAGTGAATTGCTGAAGGTTACACAGCTAGGCAATTAAGGGTCTGAGTTCACATTTGAACTCAGGTCCTCCTGACTCCAGGGTCAGTGCTCTATCCACTGTGCTACCTAGCAGTACTCTGACTGCTTTACTTGTGATTACTTGTGATTTACTGCTTTATCATGTAATTCCCAGAGTTTTACAAAAATCTCCTAAGAGTTCCTTCTTTCCAGTGTCTTTCCTGTTTAACATATTTATTAGCAGGAAACATTTTTGAGTGTTTCATATGTTATATTTTTCCAATGAAATAATATAAAAGTAATTTAACTTCTTTGTTTCTACAACTATAAAAAGGGAATAATAACACACACACACACACACACACACACATATATATATATATATAGCTATTTGCCATGCTTATTATAAGGAGAAAGTCCTACATAAAAATCATTCATTCATCTATTACAGTAAATTTTCCAGGTAAATTTTCCTCAGTAATGCCTTCAAATGATATCATTTTATATTGGGTAGACAATGCTAGACATTTGAAAAAAGAATCTAAGATTTTTATCTGATTCCAATGTCAATGAGTCAGTAGTCTGAGGAGGCAAACAATAAAGCTACTGAATCTTTATGGGACACTTAAGATTCATCTCAGAAATAGTGAGATAATATTCTTACTGTCTGTACTCTCCACATTTATTGCATAACACTGAGAATATCATATTCAATTCTGTCCTTGAATTCATTTCATATAAGAATTGGTTAAATATGTGGAATTTTGAGCCTAAAAAAGAGAAAACAAAGGGGACATAGTTATCTTCAGGAATTTAGAGGGTTGTTTTGTGGAAGAGGAATTAGACTTGTTTATTTTAATCTCAGAAGGGAGATTTAGAAAAAAATAGGTGAAAAGTAGCCAGAAAGAAAACTTATATATGATGTCAGGAGGGAAAAAAATTTCTAACAACAAAAATCTAACAACAAAAAACAACAAACAAGCATAGACAGTCTTAGGAGGTGGGGGTTCTCCACTAGAGACTAATAATGTGTAAATGATTATTTGTCTAGTATTTTGCAAAGAAGATTTATATTGAGGTCTTTGTAGATTAAATGGATTTTGAGGTTCTTTCCTAAGGATTCTGGCCTCTTTATTCACAAATTCAAATACAATTCCTCGACTTAATTTAATGATTTATACCACAGTTTTTAGAATACTTTCATATTTCATTTGATTCTTACTTTGATTTTATAAGGCAAACATTTGTGGTTGTCTTTTTTCATTTTTTGCCTGATTCCCTAACAGTCAATTTTGGGTTTCCTGGCAGAGATACTAGAGTAGTTTGCCTTTTCTTTCCCCAGATGAGCAACAGAATTGAACAGGGTTAAGTAACTTGCAAAGTGTCACACCACTACTAAGTATTTGAGACCAGATTTTAACTCACAAAGATGAGTCTTCTTGACTCAATTCCAGCCCTCTATCTATTGTGTCACCTCACTGTCCTATGACATTGCTTGGAGAAATTAATTCTTGATTTACAGAGATGAAAACAGAAACTCAATATTTAACCAACCTGACATTATACCACAAGTATTAATAATCATACCAGAACCCAAGTGTGCTATATCCAAACCCAATGAAGTTTTCATCATAGAGAGCTCTTTCATGTTAATGATAACTCTGCGGACAGTGTTATGAGCTGTTGGTATAAATGTAACTTTCATGTATATATTCTACAATTTCTTATATATTATCATTTGATTAGTGATACTTGTAAGTATCTCTTTCCCCTAAATGTATTACAGCTTAATTATAAATTTAATTCAGGAATTTTTGTATCTAGCCATATAATGGAATGAATCTTAAAAACCTAGAATTATCAGTCATAATCACATTTCTATAGACAACTCATACCTCACACAAATAGGATGGTCAAAATTTGGGAAGAAAAGATTTTTTAAAATCTCTCTAAAATGACAGGAAATATGAATCAAGAAAATGAAATTGGTTAGTTGCACATGAACCTATTTGGAAATGGGTTGTTAATGAGAGTATGGTATATTTCAGCAAACGCATTTTGGAAGGTATCACTGTAATGTCTGAGTATGATAAAAAATAAAATGCAATCTATAAGTTTGCATTATAATATGAAATGGTGTTTATAAGGGTTACATTCATATACTTTCTTTATATTCTTCCACTTTGTATACACTGTGTGGTCTCAAGCAAAGCTGTCCTACTTGCTATTCACTAAAACCTATAGTCCACCTCCTAAATTCTTCATAACTCTGCCTCTGTATCCTTGTCCTATTTCATTTCACCTTTCTGTACCATAGTCATAGGCTTGCAACCTTTGAGCTCTTCGGGGTCACTCACCCAACAAAAATTTATCAAAGGTAGCATTTAGAATTTAATATTTATATGTGACTACAATGTAACCCGTATTACAAGTAATTCTAATTATAAAATATAATAATGGTAAATGAATGGGCTTTGAGAGCTGCATGAGTCCTGAGGGTCCTAATGTGGACTCATCTGCCAGAGAGGATCATCAACCTTCTAAAATCCATTGTCAAGTTCATCAAATCATAGCTTGAGACTTGGAAGAGATCTTAGAGTCCATCTAAGTCCAACTATTTTTATTTTAAATTGTTGTTTATTTTATTTTAATTTAATTTATGAAAACAAATACTCATTTCCAATATAAACAAAATATGATTTTCCATGAAACTGAAAATCTATTATGTACAA
This sequence comes from Macrotis lagotis, assembly GCF_037893015.1. NCBI lineage: Eukaryota > Metazoa > Chordata > Mammalia > Peramelemorphia > Peramelidae > Macrotis > Macrotis lagotis. The sequence goes on along the minus strand of NC_133666.1, from coordinate 430,224,659 downwards.
CTTGCTATTCCTTTTAAATATATAACAAAGTTATCATGTAACTTTCTTTTGTTTTTACTATTTTTATTTTCTTCTCTCATGCTCTAGAGAATTTTGCAAGAAAACAAATATGTATGTAAATGTGTGTGTATACATTATATATATATATATATAGGTTTATGTATATGTTGTACATACATGTGCCTGTCTGTATGTAAATGTAAAATCATTCTATACATACTATTATTTATCAGTTCTTTCTCTAGATGTAGATAGTATCTTCTTTCATCAATTCTTTGAAGTTATTTTGGATATTTATATTGATCAAAAGGATTTATCACACAAAGTGGTTCTTAAAATAATATTGCTGATTTCTGGCCAAGATGGTGGAGAGAAGCCAGGCACTATCCTACCGCCTAAATCTAACTCTCATCAGATTTGACTCAAAGAAGGATTAACATACACTCACTCACTTAAGTTAAGAAACTTATCTTACCTTTCAATTATTAAAAGGGAAAAGGAGGAGGGAAGAGGGAAAGAGGAACTAAAATAAAAGCAGTAGCCTTCAAGAAACTCATCTAAAGCAGATAGATAGATAGACATCTATTGAGAAAGAGAGAGAGAGAGAGAGAGAGAGAGAGAAGGTAAAAGGTTAGAGCAGAATATATTTTGCTTTAGCAAAAAGGCAGGGGTAACAATCCTTATCTCTGCAAAAAATATATCTCATTAAAAGAGATAAGAAAGGAAACTATATCCTTTTAAAAGGTACCATAAAAAATGTAGTAATTTCAGTACTAAATATCCATACACCAAATGCTATAGCATCGAAATTCTAAGAGGAGACATTGAATGAGTTACAGGTAGCCATGTACAGCAAAACTTGACTGGTGGGAGGCCTCAACCTCCTGCTCTCAGATTTAGATGAATCTAACCATAAAATAAACAAGAAGCAAGTTAAGGAGGTAAATAGAATATTAGAAAACTTAGTCATGATAGATCTTTGGAGAAAATTGAATGGGATAAAAAAGGAATATGCTTTTTTTCTATAGTACATGGCACTTACTCAAAAATTGACAATGTACTGGGGCATAAAAACCTTATAATTAAATGCAGAAAGGCATAAATAGTGAATACTTGCTTCTCAGATCATAATGTAACAAAAATCACATGAAATAATGACCCATGGAGATGGACCCAAAACTAACTGAAAACTAAATAACAGCATTTTAAAGAATGAATGGATTAAAACGCAAATCATAGACAGAACAATGAATTATAGATAGAATTAATGATTTCATCCTGGATGACAATAATGAGACAGCATACCAAAATGTATAGGATAGAACCAAGGCACTTATTAGGGGATGTATTATATCTTTAACTGCTTACATGGATAAAATACTGAAAGAGTAAATCAATGTATGTAATTAAAAATATTAGAGAAAGAATAAATTAAAATTAATTTAAATGCTAGATTAGACATTCTAAAAATTAAAGGAGAAATTAATAAAATCAAAAGCAAGAAAACTTTGAAATAATAAATAAAACCAAGAATTTATTTTATGAAAAAAAACAATAGAATTGATAAATCTTTGGTTAATTTGATTCAAACAAAAGAAAGAAAAAAACCAAATTGTTAAGGATCATAAATGAAAAAGGTGAACTCCCCACCAATGGAGGAGGAAATTAAAGTAATAATTCGGAATTACTTTGCCCAACTGTAAGCCAATAAATTTGATAATCTAAGAAAAATGGATGACTATTTTCAAAAATATGTTACCCAGGTTAAATGAAAAGGAAATTAAGTAACTAAATAACCCCATCCCAGAAAAAGAAATTCAGTGAGCTATCACTGATCTCCCTAAGGGAAAATCTCCAGAGTCAGATGGATTCACAAGTGAATTCTATCAAACATTTAAGGAACAATTGCTTTCAATTCTGTATAAACTCTTTGTAAAAATAGGTGAAGACAGAACTCTGCCTAACTCCTTCTATGACACAATTATGGTGCTTTTACCTAAACTAGGAAGAGAAAAAAATTATAGATTAATTTCAATAATGAATATGGATGCAAAAATCTCTAATAAAATCTTAGTAAAGCAATTTCAGCATGTTTTCACTAGGATAGTACACTATGACCAAGGAGGATTTATCCCTGGAATGGAGGGTTGGTTCAATCTTAGGAAAATTGTAAGTATAATTGACTATATCAATAATAAACCTAACTGAAATCATGTTTATATCAAAAGATGCTGAAAATCCTTTAACAAAAATACAGCACCCATTCCTACTAAAAGCACTATAGAGCATAGTAGCCTTGCTCCTTAGAATAATAAGCAGTATGATGACATGATGGCATACCTCAAGAATCCAAAAAAATCATCTAAAAAACTATGAGAAGCAATTACCAACTTTAGCAAAGTTGCAAGATATAAAATAAACCCTTGTAAATACTTAGCTTTTCTATATTTTCTAGCAAAATACAACAGCAAGACCTAGAAAGAAAAATCCCATTTAAAGTAACTTCAGACAATATAAAATACTTGGGAATCTACCTGTCAAGGCAGACTCAGAAACTCTGTGAAAACAACTATAAAACACTTTCCACACAAAATCAGATTCTAATAACTGGGCAAATATAAACTGCTCATGGAGAGTCTGAGCTAAAATAATAAAAATGACAATTCTACCTAAATTAAACTACTTATTTAGTGCCCTACTTACAAACTTAAAAAAATTACTTATAAGCTAGAATAATTTTTAGCTAAATTCATATGTAGAAACAAAATGTCAAGAATATCCAGGGATTTAATGAAAAAAAAGGTGCAAAAGAAGGCAGCTTAGCCTTACCAGATGAAAAATTACATTATAAAGCATCAGTCATCAAAACTGTCTGGTACTGGCTAAGAAATAAAGTGGTGGATCAATGAAATAGAGTAGGTACAAAAGAGATAGCATGAAATGATTATAGTAATCTGCTGTTTGATAAATCCAGAGTCCAGTTTCTGTGATAAGAACTGTCTCTTTAATAAAAACTGTTGGGAAAATGGAAAGTTAATATGGCAGAAACTTGGATTAGACCAGCATCTCACAACTTATACTAAGATAAGATCAAAATGGGTACAGAATTGGACATTAAAGACAATATTATAAGCAAACTAAGAGATAAAGGAATAGTTTGCCTGTCATATCTATGGAGAGGGGAGCAGTTTATGACCAAAGAAGAGTAGGTGAATATTATCAAAAACAAATTAGATACTTTTCTCCTGGCTGGCTATGCCAATTCTTCATGATGCCCAGAGTCACCGTGAAGGACATGAACTAGCAAGGAGTTTGTTCATGCCCTGGCCACCACAAGGAGTTGCTACCCTATGATGAGAACTGGTTCTATACCCAGGCTGCCTCCACTGTGTATCATTTGTACCTCCAAGGAGGAGCAGGGGGTATGGGTCCATGACCAAGATCTATGGAGTGCACCAGTGCAGTGGATTCATGCCCCATCACTTGAGGAGAGGAAACAAGAGCATGCAAGCCTTGGAAGGCCTCAAGAGGGTGGAAAAGGACCAGGATGAGGACCAAAAGCTGACACTTCAGGGACAGAGAGACCTGGATAGACTTGCCGCATAGGTAGCAGCTGTCAACAAGAAACATTAGGACACACCACACCAGATTCATTAATAAATGCCTTGTTCCTAAAACATATATGTATATATATATATATATATATACATATATATATATGTATATATATATATATATGTATATATATATATAATTTTGACTACATTAAATTAAAAAGCGTTTGCATAAGTAAAACCAGTGTAACCAAGATCAAAAGAAATATAGTAAATTGTGGAAAAAAGTTTTACAACTAGTATTTCTGACAAAGGACTCATTTCTAAAATATATAGAGAGCTGAGTCAAATTTTTAAATAAAACCAGCCATTCCCCAATTTATAAATGGCCAAAGGATATGCAAATGCAATTTACAGATGAGGAAATCAAAGCCATCAATAGTCTTATGGCAAATTGTTCTATATTATTAATGATTAGAGAAATGCAAAACAAAGTATCTCTGACGTACTATCTCATACCTAACAGATTGGTCAATGTGACAAGAAAGGATAATGTTCAATGTTGGAAGGGATGAGGGAAATCTGGTACACTAATACATTATTGGTGCAGCTGGGAACTCATTCAACCTTTCTGTAGACCAATCTGGAATTATGCCCAAAGGGCAATAAAAAATGTGCAAACCCTCTGCTCCAGCAGTACTACTACTGGGTCTATACCCTCAAGCGATCATGACAAAGGGTAAAAATATCACTCATTCAAAAATATTCATAGAAGCCCTGTTTGTGGTAGCAAAAAAAATAGTAAATCAAGGGATTATCCATAAATTTGGGAAGGGCTGAACAAATTGTGGTATATTTATGTTATGGAACACCATTGTTCTATTAGAAATCAGGAGGGATGTGATTTCAGAGAAGCTTGAAAAGACTTGTATGAACTGATGCCAAGCGAGATGAGCAGAACTAGAAGAAAATTGTACACCCTAAGAGCAACATGGGAGTGCTGATCCACCTTAATAGACTTACTCATTCCATCAATGTAATAATCAGGGACAATTTTGGTGTACCTGTGACAGAAAATACCATCTATATCCAGAGAAAAAACTGTGGAGTTTACCCAAAGACCAAAGTCTATTAACTTCAATTTTAAAAAGTCTTATGTACTACATAATTTTGCTATCTCTAATATTTTATTTTCTCCCCAAGGATATGATTTCTCTCTCAACACATTCAATTTCGATCAACAATGTACAGCATGGAAAGAATGTAAAGATTATCCTGCTGCTTTCTGTAAAATTCAAAACATTACAAAAATGATTGGTAGAAACTACTATTAGAAACTACTATTGTGTGTAATTGGAAAACAAAATATAAATAAAATATACTAGAAGAGTCAAAAATTATACTGCTGATTTCAGATGTATGGATAAGTGAACAATACATGGATACAAACAAGAGAGAGAGAGAGAGAGAGAGAGAGAGAGAGAGAGAGAGAGAGAGAGAGAGCAGTAAGAGGTATAAAAGCAAAAAATTTCTGTTACATTTAAAAGGTTTTGAGCAAATAAAGCAAATTTAACCAAGAACAGGAAAAAAAGCAGAAAATTGGAAGGGGTATATTTTATAGAAAATTTTTCAAATAAAGGTTTTGTATCTCAAATGTGTGACAAACTATGTTGAATCTATAAGAAATTGAGTCATTTCCTAATTGATAAATTTCATTTTGTGGCTGGGGAAAATGGAAGTCCAAAAATGTTAGGTGACATGTTCAGGACTGTCCAGCTGGTAAGTGGTAGGTGCAAGTTTGAATCCATATCCTCCAACTTCAAAGTCAGCACAATTTTCACTGTATTCATCTGCCTCAGTCTTCTTTATGTATAGCCTGGATAGAGAAAGTATTCTGATCATTTTATAAGGTATAAAGTTGTACAAAAATTACATCTTCCTATGAATGAATTTGGACAAAATCAATTGACCAATTTGTATCCTAGTGTGAATGGAAGGAGTTGAACTGGTTGACCTGAAGTATTTTGAGACAAAACCAGTAGTTTTTTTCCTAATCCTACACAAAGGAAAATCAACTTAAGAGTCACTTTTTTTAATTTTCCCCATCCCATATTTAAATTTTCACTTCATAGAGCATAACAGTGAGCATTACAACTAAGATTATACATAAATCCTTCCAGGGAAAAAACTGTGCATATTGGAAATACCTCCACATCCACCACCTTCTCCCATACAACCCAGAGGAACCAATAATAGTAACTTGGAATATAGGTACATGATGATTTTCTCAGAATCAAAATGTCTAAAGAGAGAAAGGGAGAATTACCAAACAGTAAATTTTTAGGACTATTGCTAATAACCACAAGTTTAAGAGTTCAGAGACACAATTATCTAGAAAGATAAAGGGAAATATCAACTCAATATCACTTGTCACTCATTTGGTAATAAAGCTATTATGTATGCAAATTCTTGATATGGAAGAATAGCAAAGGGGGAAGACAAAGCTTGAGAGAGAGCAAAGACCTTGACATTATCCTTCACTATTACTGAGTTACAACTCAGATCCAGGGGGAATGAAGTTGCTTCTCTAACAAATCCATTTTTTTTCCCTTTGTTGTGATAGTCTATGTCTTTCGGGTAGTTTTAGAGGGCTGAGAATCTGTAAAGTCTAGAGTGAAAGTAGAAATACACCTGAATGTTGATAGAGAGCATTCAATTGTCCTTCCAGGCAACTATTCAAGATTAATCCAAACCATAGGAAAATACTCTGTCTTAAAAGGAGAAAGATGAAACTCATAAAAGGAGACTTGTAGAATCGTAGTTTTTGAACTAGAAGAGACATCATAGACCATAGATTAGAACTCTTCACTTCAAAGATGTAGGAAACTATTGAATTTAACAATCCATGTGACTCCTCTCCATGGTATGCACATTTACTTTGTGTGCTAGTTTTCAACCTTGGGTATTCTTTATCAGATACACAGTGAATAAAGACCTGAATCTGAAATCAGTTGAAACCTGATTTCAAATGCAATTTCAAATAGACTGTGTGACCCTAAATAAGTCCCTTAGTCTCCCTCTTGTTTTCTTCATCTGAAAATAAGGATGATAATACTTCCTAGCTCTTATAATTCTTGAAAGGATGTAAGAAGATAATTTCTATAAAGTGCTTTATAAAATTTTAGGTACTGTATCAATGCCAGTTAGCATCATTAACATATTTGGAGACCTAGATAGGAACTGCATGTGAGCTAAGATGTAGGATTTCCTAGAATAAACTCTGGTTGAGAACAAAAAGAACCAAAGATTAAAAAATGTGTCTTTGTGTGAGCTTGTGTTTTTGAGCACATGTGTGACCGCATGTGTTGGGGGGGAGGGAAGAAATATGGTTCCCAAGATTGGACCCATTTTATATAAACCTAGAAGTTTGATTCTAGGCCAGGCTTGACACTTGCAAAAGACTTATTTGTATACTTTTTGACTATATCCATTTCCCTAGTAGTATATAAACTCCTTGAATGGAGGCAGTATTTTGTTTCTGCCTTTGTATTCTAAGTGTCAAACATAATACCTTAGAAATAGTAGGTACTTAAGGAATATTTGCCAAATTCATTATTCCATATTTTTTGCCAATGCAGAAGAGTTGTGAGATGTAAGAACTCTAGGAAAAGATTGACTAGAGAGAAAGAATTTGTCAGTGTATCTATCATTCTTCAGAAGAGAGGATGACCCAAATAGCTAGTGAATAGATATAGCCTCCAAAGGAACAAGTTGTCTTGAGATAGTAGAGCTTGACTGCAATCTTCCGTATGAGCATTCAAATTTCATTACTCTATTTAACCTATATAAGACTCTATATTCGTCTATTATATTTTTCCAGCAATTCCTGCACCCTAAGGTATTTGCACTGGATAGTCAATAACAGTACTCCAGTCCCTTGGGCAACTTCCCTTTGGAAATAAAAAATTATCATAGTCTATCAATCAGTGTCTTAAGTTCTCCTAACATGAATAAGTTACCCAAATACTAATCACTTATGTAAGATGACAAAACAGTCAGATAATAAAATAAAATAAATAGTGCTTCCAGGTCTTCAGAGGTAAGGCCCAGATACTAAAACCTTCAGTGATCCCAAGATGAGGTTACCAAACTGAAAGTCAATTATTAAGTAGTCAGCTAGCCTCTCCCCTCATTTATCTTCAACTTTTGTCTATCTGAATGGACTATCACTTCTCAGGTTAAATAAAATTTATTAGTTGAACAGTTACAGAGGGTTTCTGCATACTTTGTATAGATGCATTTTCTACAGAAGTGTTATCTTATTTCTAATGCTTATGTTCCAAGATGGAATATCCTTAGCAGTTGATTAATTTACCACATTGCTTAGAATTCATATTTTTATGTCCCTGTAGTGCTATTTCAGTCTATTTATTTTAAGTTAGACTTTGCTTTATGGCAGCTGCTGTGGATTCTTTTGCAAACTATCCTTTGTACATGGATAGGCCCAAAAAGATGAGTTGCAGTAGAAACCTTTTGTGGTAGAGAAAGAACAATTATTGACCAGTATGATAAATAAAGAAGTGTAAATTTTTTTTGATCAGAAATAAAACTCTTGGTCATCATTGACTATTTTTTTAGTGAAAGATTTTATTTATTTTGAGTTTTACAATTTTTCCCCCATTCTTGCTTCCCTCTTCCCACCCCCCATAGAGTGCATACTGTTAGTCTTTACATTGTTTCTATGTTATACATCGATCTCAGTTGAATGTGATGACAGAGAAATCATCCTTAAGGAAGAAAAATAAAGTATGAGATAGTAAAATTACATAATATTATAACATGTATTTTTTCCAATTTGATGGTAATCATCTTTGGTCTTTGTTCAAAGTCCATAATTCTTTTTCTAGATATAGATGGTATTCTCCATTGAAGATAGCCCAAAATTGTCCCTGGTTGTTACACTGAAGGGATACACAAGTCTATCAAGGTGGATCATCACCCCCATGTTGCTATTACTGTGTTCAATATTTTTCTGGTTCTCCTCATTAGTTCATGCAAATCTTTCCAGGCTTCCCTGAATTCGCAACCCTCCTGGGTTCTAATAGAACGACAGTGTTTCATGACATACATACACCACAGTTTGTTAAGCCATTTCCCAATTGAAGGACATTCACTTAATTTCCTAATTTTGCCACCACAAACAGGGCTGCTATAAATATTTTTGTACAAGTGATATTTTTACCCTTTTTCATAATCTCTTCAAGTTATAGACCCAGTAGTGGCATTGCTGGGTCAAAGGGTATGCACATTTTTGTTGCCTTTTGGGAATAATCCCAAATTGCTCTCAAGAAATATTCATCATTGACTATTTAATTTCTTTCTCTGACCTTATCCTCTTGATCTCTCTAATGATTTTTCACATGGTGTAACATAGTAGACAGATGATTGCTTGGATTTTGAGATTAAAAAAAAAAAGCTGGGTTCACATCATACTTTGAATGCAAAATTATTGTGTAAACCCAGTCAAATTACTTAACCTCTTATTGCCCTCAGTAACAACTCTAAGTGTCAAAAGATATATAGACATATTTTAGTAGAGTTTGCCTCTATAAAATGAAACAGATGAAAACACAGGTCTGGTCCAATTTATGCATTATTTTATAACTATCTGTGCGTCTCTCTACTAATCAGTTAAATTTTGTATGTCTCCCCAGGTCAAGGAAGGGAGTACTTAGTAAAGTTGAATGAATAAATGAATGAATTACTAAGCAAAGTACAAATATTAATCAAATTTTTAACACATAGAAATTTGCATTTTGTTATTATAGATAGCAGAGATATTTTATAGAATTGATTCGATTTAGGCCAGTCCCTAATTCATAAACAAATCTTAAACCCAGAAAAAGTAGGAATAATTATAGTTGGTATTCACTTTAATTTCCTTGGTTTTGGTTTTGGTTTTGTTCATTGGAGACAATCAGGGTTAAGTGACTTGCTCATGGTCAGCTAGTAAGTGCCTGAGGGTAGATTTGAACTCAGATCCTCCTCACTCAGGGGTAGCTGTTCTATCCACTGCACCACCTAACTGTTCCAATTATCCTTGGTTTTAACACTCTAAATGAAAAGATTCTACACACCCCACACCACCTTCATTTAAGTAGAATCTTTGTATCTACTGTCCAATTTTGTCTATTTCCTTATAATTCTGCATCCTCATCTGGCCCAAAGATGAATAAGATGTGGATGGATGATTAGGCTAAGATTCACCAGTCAATATGTCTGTGAAGTGACTCCAGAACCAAATCTCTTCATTTTTTTTTTGCTTTTTCTACTTGAAGTTAGATAATCAACTCACCCAGGAGTAAGTTCTAGGAAAATTTACTCACACCATCCACAGTTTTGCAACATCACTTGTACTTGAATATTAATTTATTATTTTACAGTGAGTACTGGTAACTGTCAAGGGACCAGAATGTTTTGGACAACTAGACAAGCTGTTCTCTTCCCTTGGAAAGTGCCGGAAACAGAAAAACCCTTATTCTGGAATTCTTGCTTTCAAAATTTTCTACTTCTCTCCTGTTTGTCTTTAGCATCTTATGTATGAAATTTGAAGCTTCCAATTTATTTTGCTCTGATTAGACTGTGATCTGGCAACTTCCTTATTTAGGAAGGCACTGGATTTTACTCTCTGTGTCTCTGAAATACACTGGAAAAGAGATCACTGCTGGGAAGGTTAGCTATATGGATATTTAATTCCCCCCCAAAGCAAGAATGTTTTTGCTAGACTCATGAAATGAGCATGACCCTTCCCTCACTTGGAAGATCTGCTCTGTTCTAAACTTTTTTCCCTGATATACTTGCCCCTGATGTGGTATCCCAATCTCTGGTGGGCAAAATCTTGATAGTGGAATGAGAAGATCTTAGTGTAAATCCTTTGTCTGATAATGATTATCTTTCTAAGCTCAGACAAGGCCCTTATCCCACTTGGCCACATGAAGTACATCTTTAAAACAAGGAAATTAGACTAGATGGTCTCTAAAGTCTCTCCCAGTCTAAATGCATGATCCTATAACATCCAGTTGTCCATCCACTATTAGGCCAATGCCTTCTACCATAAGGCTTCATCATGTCTTTGTTCAAAACATCTAAATAATGACAACCCTCTGTTTTTTTCCTATTTAGCACAAGTTATGAGGAGTTCTTATTTTGGTTGTACTTAAGTATCTTTCATTAAATGTACTCTAATATGTTCATCAGAATTGAAAATAACCTTTTTTCTGTCAAGGAAAATTCCTCATAAAATCAATGGAACTAGAATGCAATGAGTAATTTTGAATGGTGTCATTAATTCTGGTAGATTAAATAACCTAGCATATTAAAATAAAACAACAACCCAATTAAATATATCCTTTTCTTAGTTTCCTTGTTAAAAGTGGGGGGGGGGTTAGAAGGAGGGAATTAGAAAAATAAAGTGATTTATTCAGTTTTGCACTTTGTGAACTTTCCAAAGATGCAGATAGATAGATTCATATATATATATGTATTATATATATATATATATACATAGATGGATATATAGACAGATATATAGAGATATAGATTAAGTTTGCTTATTTTATATTATATTTAAGTCTAATTATATTATTACTATATCATCATGACCAAAATTTAAATAAAACAGACTCAGAGTATGATAACATTAGACCATGAGATGAAAAGTGGACAAGTAATTCTCATCATTACAAATACAAGTTATATGCTTAGTAAACAGTACCAAAAAAATGAACCTGATACTAGAATAACCAATCAAAAATATTTGGAAGACTGATCATAATGCTAATGTCTCTGCAACCATATGCAAGCACATTCTTGGAATTTGTACCAGCTGTATTTTCTGTAGTTAATACATGGGGGAATTATCTTACCATCAAGCATACTTTTGTAATTCCTGAACAGCCTACAAAAGCTGTCAACACAACTCTGAGTAAAGAGGGAATAAATTTTTAAGAGAATGCCATTGTGAAATATATTTTTTGTGATTTCTTCCTCCTAAATATGACTGGGAATATGACTGGGAAACAAAAAATAAAATTTTTCACTTAACCTCATGTCTCTCATGGAAGCTTAAGAATAATTTCTTTAATACCTGCTTGCTTCTTAAGAGAAGACAGGAATCATTCAAATACTTATGTGAGAGTTGACTTGCCCTGACTTTATGGTGGGTAATTTTAAAAAAATAAGAATTTTGTGATGAATTAAAGATATACCCATACTTTATTTTGTATTTTTATCAGAGTGAATATTTCTCACATTGATATAGAGTTACTTCTTCATTCCTTGGTTAACAGTTCATTAAGCATAGAACAAGAGATTGAGAGAACCTTTAAATGACGGAGAAGTTTGCTAGTTTTAATTCAAAAGGCAATACAAAGCTAAGTAGAATTTCTTGAGCAGGGAAGTGCCATGGATGACCCTTTGTTTTGGGAATATCTATTTGGAAATCAATGTTTCATCCAGGCCTTCAAACTGTTCTTATACTTAATATATGAATAATTCATTCCCTTTCTGAATTGAAAGATGTTTTGTCTTCTTTTTGACATTGTCATTGACAAAATGCTACAATCTATTTATTGTCCTTTGGGTTATGCACTTTTGTCACAATATAAACATATTGCATGGACTCAAAAGCATTAATAGAAAAATTCTAGTATCTAGAACACTAACACCTTGGGATCATTGAAAGTATGTGCAATTTCCCAGTTGCCTTCCACATGTTTTTCTCTTCCTTCATAATTCTATTCAATCAACATTGAATAGATTGAATTGAATAAAAACTTTTGCTGGAGGTCAGGAAGACCTGCATTCAAGTTCTTTTTCTGATATATTCTGAATATTGGAGTGTGAATAAATATGTTAAATTTTCAATAAATAAGATAATTCCCTAGGACTTGCTAGATTTAGAAATCACAAAGCAGTAGAATATTTACCTTGGAAAATGATGTTTTATCCTGGAGAGTTCCTAAAATCAATAAAATCATGCAATTAATACATATAATGCATATATATAAATATATTATATCCTACACAATTAATCCTCTAGTAAATCAACAAAGATTTTATAAAACATATGACCTTCTATTTTATATTTCATGTGATGTTACTCAGCATATCATTGAACAAAGTTATCTCAGTGGTCAAACCTGTAACAAAATCTCTTATAATTTCCACATTTGTCAGAGACATTTGTCAGGCTCTTGAATACTCCACTGTTTTTCCTCCATATAATCAAATGTTCTCTGAAATACACCATTGACACAGTTCTATATATTCTATATTCTATTCACTACATGTCTCAATCAAAAGTTTGAATAGTGGTGGCTAGGTGGTGTAGTAGATAAAGCACTGGCTCTGGAGTCAGGAGTACCTGGGTTCAAATCCGGTCTCAGACACTTAATAATTACCTAGCTGTGTGGCCTTGGGCAAGCCACTTAACCCCACTGCCTTGCAACAAAACTAAAAAAATGACTGGAAAGATGTGCCTTGCTTTAGAAAATTACTACAAAATCTTGGTTGTTGCTTTCTTGTGTTTTTCTTAATTATATGTAAAATGCACCCAGAAATCAAATTCATAAAGACTTCTCTCTCTTTGTCTGTCTCCTAAGTTTCTCTGGCTTCCTTAAAATCTCAACTGAAATCCAACATTTAGAAAGAAGTCTTTTCTAGTACTTCTTAAGCAAACTTTTTCTACTGTAAGATTATCTTCAATTTCTCCTTTATATACTTTTCTGACTGTTGCATTTTATACCTTGACTCCCATTGGATTGTAAGGACGAATTTGAGGAAAGACTTTTTTTTCCCCTTTCCTTTCTAGCCTCTGGACATAGTGATATGCATTATATATAAGTGCAAACTCTCATATTTATCATTATTTTGGAATTTTGCATATTTTCAAATATCTTAAAAACCAACTACTTGTTTCTTCAAAATTATTTTGCCCTTCATGATTATTTTCTGCTAATATCTCAACAGATCTGAACTCAATACATTTGTATGCCAATTGCACTTCAAAAATTACATTGGTTATTGAGGTGATAAGAATCATAATAATTTTAAAATACAACAGTAGTGATAGAAAAATTACATTTTAGGGTCAACAACTTATTCAAACAAAGCCTTTTACGGTGGTTAAGATTGAATTTAAGCATTTTTCTCAACCTTACTCTTTTCTTGTACTCTTCTATGATTTCTTCTGATCCTGTCAGGCTATTTTTCAGTTAAAGCACATATTTTAAAACTCCTGACAAAGTTCAAAACCTATTAAAACACTAGAAATATAGCAATAAATGTTGACTTTCTTAAAATAATCAGTAGTATTTCTCTAAAACCAAGAGCAAGCATTATATGTGTTGGAGATATATGAATCATTTCCAATAAAATCACAGATGAAGCAAGAATATCTACTATCACCATTGTAATTCATTATCTTATTAGAAATGTTAGCTAAACTTGGAATTGGAAATTGAAGGAATACCCTTCATTTCGATAATGGCTTAACAAATTTTGTTATATAAATTAAATTGGTTATTATTTGTTCTGTAAGCAATCGTTAGTGGCCAGACTTTAGAAAAACATGGAAAACCTTGCACTGATTTATGTTTAGTGAAGTGAATAGAACTAGAAGGAGACTGTGCACATTAACAGGAACATTGTGTAATGATCAATTACGTTAAACTTAGCTCTTCTCAGCAATAAAATTTTCAAACAATTCTAAAGGACCTTTGATGGAAAATACCATATACATCCAAAGTAGGAACTTTGGAGCCTGAATGCAGACCAAAACATAACTATTTTCAATTTTCAATGTTGTTATTTCTCTCATGTTCTTTTTTCCTTTTCATTCTGATTCTTCTTACACAACATGATTATTATGGAAATATGTTTAACCAAGGTATACTTGCTTAACCTGCATTATATTATTTTCTATCTAGAAGAGGGGGAAGGAGTGAGAGGAGAAAACTGTGGAAGTCATAACCTTACCAAAAAGTATTGTTGCAAATTATCTTTACATGCAGTTTATTAGTAAAAAAAAAAGATGAAAAAAATATTCACTAAAGCAATAAGGCAAGAAAAAGCAAAAGCATAGATAACAAGGTAATAAAACAACCACTGTTTGCAGGTAATATTGTGGTTTGCTCAGAGAACACTGAAGAGACAACTAATACATTCTGAAACAAAAACAGCTGAAACAAAACAACTTAAGCAAAGTTGCAAGATTTAAAATAAGTGCACACAAATCATGTGCATTTTATCTTTAGGGAAAAGATACAGAAACAGACATTCCCTTCAAAATTGAAGACAATATAAAATATTTGAAAATCTACCTGTCAGATACAACCAGGATTTATATGAACACAATTTCAAACTATTTTTTCAGACAAATAAATATATATGTAAATAATCAGAGAAATATTTATTGCTCATAGGTAGGATGTCAATATAATTATTATATGATAATACAACCAAAATTAAATTGCATATACTCTATCATATCAAATTATGAAGAATTACTCTACAAATTTATATAAAATAATAAAATTCATCTGTAAGAACAAAACTTCAAGAATATTAGGGAAATCAATAATAAATATATGAAGGTTGTCTAGCAGTACAAGAGCTCAAATTGTATTAAAACTGGTAATCATAAAAATTGTACTATATAAGAAATAGGTTGAACAAAGGAAAAGAAATATAGTTTTTAAGAAATGCAAAGATTCTAGCTTTAGAGAAAAGAACTCATTATTTGACAAAAATTTCTGGGAAAACTAAAAAACTCTGGCAAAAACTAGGTGCAGACCACCTTCTCACACTATATACTAACATCTCATACCATGGACCAAGATAAGCTCAAAATAAGTACATGATTTAGAGAAAAAGGGTGATATCATAAGAAAACAAAGATAGAATATAAGAAATTATATGTCTGATCTATGGATAAGGGAAGAATCATAACCAAAGAAGAAATAGAAAAATATGACAGGAAATAAAACACACAATTTTGATTTGTTGTTATTCAGTTGTCTGACTCTTTGGGACAAGATTTGGAGTTTACTTTGCAAAGATATTGAAGTGGTTTGCCACTTACTTCTCTAGCCTATTTTTTTTTACATTTATGCCCAGGGTGTAAGCGTCTGAGGTTAGATTTGAATTCAGAAAGATAATTCGTATACAATTATAGAATTATAAGGAGGGGATTGAATTAAATTTATAAAAATTAGTCGTTTAATAATTAATATATTTTCAAAGCATATTAACAAATAATTTTCAGAATAAGAAAGCAAAGCTCTAAAGTAATATGAAACTTTCTATTGATTAGATAAAGGAAAATTAAAACAGGACAAAAAAACTCCAAGAAGAGGCCTCAGCATCAGCAGTTACAGTCACCTCTGCAAAAGTCTACTTCTGTCCAAAGAGTACATAGTGCCAAATAGCAAGCCAGTTTCATTTTAGGACAGGGGTCCTCTACTGCTTACATCCCTTATCAAGGGCAGCTAGGTGGCACAGCAGGTAGAGCAATGGCATTGTAGTCAGCAGGATAGGAGTTTGAATCCAAACTCAGACACTTAACACTATCTAGCTATATGATCTTGGGCAAGTCAATTAACCCTGACTACCTCAGATCCAATGTCATCTGGACCTAGATTACTTGGAGGAGAAAACGAGGCTGGTGAATTATCACAAACCCCCCCCACACACACACTCAAAATCTAGTTCATGTACTTGTCATGGCATCACCTTCCTCTTGTCTTGGTCTTCTTCAATAATGAAGGACAGGTATTCATAACTCCCCTATCCCTTTCACCTTTCTATGCTGTTCTCATTGCTTCATTAGAACTACCCTATGGGGGCAGCTAGGTGGCATAGTGGATAAAGCACCGGCCTTGGAGTCAGGAGTACCTGGGTTCTGATCTGGTCTCAGACACTTAATAATTACCTAGCTGTGTGGCCTTGGGCAAGCCACTTAAACCTGTTTGCCTTGCAAAACCCTAAAAAAAAAAAAAAAACCAGAACTGTCCTATGAAAGTTTGTACCTGATCATTTGGTTGTCTGTGGAAAGACCTTATCATCTTGTGACTGGGCTAAAATTATCTGTTCTCACTTCACCCCAGTGTTGATATGTGGAACCATTTACTTGTGATACAGCTCTGAAAAACCCACAAGTCAGATCTTTAGTGACTTTTATGTGCAGAATAAAAGTATTCAATAATCCTTTCAGAAAAATCAAGACAATAGATATCTTTTGCCTACCTAGAATAAAACAGATTTAGGGAATTAATTTTTGTTTTCAAGAATTTAAAGAACTGTCATAGGGAAGCTGTCATCTGGATATTCTCATTGGTTCCAGGGAGAAAAACTACAGCAAGCACAGCAGAAGGAAGTTTCAAAGAGTAAAATTTAGGTTTGAGGGGAAGATGGGGGGAGGGATGGGAGTGGGAAGAGGGATTTCCTAATTTTCAGAGCTACTGTAAAATGAAATCGGCTTTCTGGGGAGTTAAATGGTTTTTTTGCCCCAAAGGTTTTCAATAAAGTCTGAATAAGTAATGGTAAGTTACCTTTCAAAGGTGATACTTGCTCAGGTATGGATTGCATTACATAGTTCTTGAGGTCCATTCAAATTATGAAATTCTATCCTTCTGATTTTTTTAGCCAAAACCAATCCAATGTTTCAGATCTATTTCAAACAGAAAATATTTAACCAAGCTCCTTTTCATAAATCTAGCCCATCATGACCTCTTCCCTTCTTAATGTCCCTTAGCATTTAATGTCTCTAATTAATATTTTAAAACTTGACTTGATCTTTCCATCTTTTTTTTTATAAGTGATTTATTTGCCTTGGACAAGTTAACTAATTTTTTAAAATGAATCAAAGTCATTTACTTTCAATAGCCTTACTAATTCAGAGAAAGTACCTTTTCCTCTCTGCAACTCTGTGTCTTATTTATAAAATATCGAAAATGAGTGAAAAGGGCACTTATGAATATACTATATGGAAAGTATTGGGGCAAATATACATTCATTAATGTGTGTATGTGAATTAGAACATTCCCTACTATTAAATTCAAATGCTAATCGGAAGAAGTAACAAACAGGAAATTTTAGCTATGAGATCACATGGACCATGCAATTCTTAACAGTAGCAAGACAAATAATAATGCATCGATTTATTGCCATTTTCATTAATAACAACCATATCTGTTTCTCATGTTGAACCATGCTGACTTTGGTACTGAGAGCTTTCTTTTCTGTCTTCTCAGTAGCTGTGACTGTAGAACTATTTGAGGAGGTTGACAGATCTCCCCCACTACCAAAAATAAACCCAAATTATATGAGCACTAATATTCTCTTCACTTAAAAATCTGTCCTTAAGCTTTTGTGTTAACTTTGGATTCTGTTATGAAATAGAATTTCAGGAACATTGGGACCACTTGAGGTAATTCTCAACTGCAATAGCAACCTGTATTTTGAGCCAAGACATTTTGGTGTAGGCCTCATGCACTTTGAGCTGAATTTCTCCTATTGCCAAGAAGAAAAAATAAAAAGAGTTTTAGAATTTTGGCTGAGAAGTCAAAACCCTAGGGAAACTTCCTGTCAACTTCTTTTATTTTACTGGACTGTTTTTTTGTCACCTTACTTATGATTGCCTTTTACCTGGGCATTGCTGGTTGTCTTTATGAATGGTAATATTTATCTGAAGTTTTGGGCACTGATTGATCCATTGCATTAGATATTCTGTGACAAAAACTAAGTTCCAAATAAGATTACAAATTATCTGACAACAGAGCCTACAATATACAGTTCTTTCATAAACCCTACAGCACTTTCATGAACACCAAACACCCTTCATAAATATATGTCATATTATATTCTGGAGAGCATAGAAATCTCTAGGTCAGGGAATGAGTCATCATTCTAATGCAGTCACTTCTCCCTTGGGTGCCCAAGCACAGTCCCTTGATTTACTTAGAAGAGGGTAAATATATCTAACTAATTATGACATAATTGAAGATAGAAGCATGTTTTTGCTGAAAATGAACATAATATAATATATAGCAATATTTTGCTAGTAATAGTTATATCATTGTTAAACATACTATTATGATCAATGATATTCTATTTTTATTTATTTTTTAAATTATGGAATAAAACAAGCATTTCCATAATATAGCAAAATCCCGAATCCACCTGTTATTTCTTTTCAATATACAAGATTTTCTTTTTTTGCTTTTTTATTACTTCACTCCCCCCACCGAGTCAGCCACAATTATACACAAATAATGCAAATGTGCATGTGTGTGTGTGTGTGTGTGTGTGAGAGTGTGTGTATGTGTGTAAAATACTTTATACATCTATTTATTATTGTTTTCTCTGGATGCAGATAACATCTCACTTCATTTGTCCTTTTAAGCTAATTTGGGTTTTTATAATAGTCAAAAGAACTTATTTGCTCAAAATCATTCTTATAACAATATCGTATTACTGTGTCAGTGTTCTCTTGAGTCTTCTCATTTCACTGTTCGTGAATTTTTTGACTATTTCATGTAAGTCTTTCCATGTTTTTCTTTTTTCTTTTTTAATTTATGGAATAAAATAAACATTTCTATACCACTGTACAATAACAAAATGATTGTACAAGAAACTGCAAACTACTATGCACAATTTGCTATTCCTTTCAAATAGGCAACAAAAAAATCATAAAATATTTTCTTCTCTATTACTTTCATAATATTGAATTAAATGATTATTAATAAAAATTAGAAAAAGGTAAAATCTAGCATATATGGATACCAATAACTAAATTAATGCACAGCTTTGGAAGAATAAGATAAAATAGAAGAATAACACCACGAAGTATCTACCTCTTTGTGGTAAAGGGGCAATTTTTTTCCCTTCTCTGTTTAGAGAACACTAAAATTTTGGAAGTTTGAAATTCCAAACCAAGCAAAAAACCTGTATTGTTCAAGTTCATTTATTCTTGGCAAAGCCTTACTTCCTGTTCTGTGTAATAAAAATTCTCATAAGACCACTTGGAAATAAAAAAAGCTTTTACCAAACAACAATTTAATGATCTAAGTGTAAATGAATCAGTAACATATGGATTAAATTTCCCTTAAAATACACAAGGGCCTTAAAAATTAAAGGGAAGCATGCTTTGAAAATGTGTTTTAAAATGTTACTATAGCCAAAACAATGGAAAAAATAATCCAGATCATTCAATGAGTCCCTGTGGTTGTTGGAGGTCACAAAGTTGCAACACAGGGAAGAATAAGAGCCAGAAAGAGAAAGCTAAGCAAAATGTATATGTAGAAAAATGTTGGTAATCTGCCAATCTATATTTTTGTAATAAAAAGGAAAGGTCAATGCCTATAAAGACTCTAATTTCAGCAAAGACATCCTTACTATTGAGTAAAAATATCAAAGGGTGCTAATTATATTCACAAATATTCAGGTCTGTCACTGAGAAACAGAGACAGTATAAAAGGGTTTTGTTTCTTTCCAAAGAGAAATGAGCTCTAATGTACTTAATAGCAATTTAGAAAGTCACCCATTCTCAGTAGATGAAAAATCACAAAAAAGATTTTACTTTTCTTATAATAGCTAAGTACAAGAATGTTTAAACAATCCTGGGTACTATTCATTTTGTATGTGAAATTCTGAAGTTGGAAATTTAAAAGTTACCATGTAGTAACAGATGAAATCTGAAAGAGAATTTCAAAGTTTCAAATTAAAAGCATAAAAGGCAATACAGGAATATGAATCAATTTCTAGCTTCAAATACACTTCAGAAGGACCACCTGAGAGTAAGGATCAAATGAGAAAATGCTTTGAAAAATTTCTAATGTGGAGAAGAAAAGGAAGCTATTACCTGTCCCTGCTAAATCTTTAAGAAACTAGGTATTATTAGACAGTAAAGATGGAAGCAACCCCCTCTTGGCAGTCCAGAAAGCTATGATAACCGTATTTGTCAGATTATGGACTCTATTACCCCCAAGTAGAGGATGAAAAATGAAACAAAACAAAACACACAGGAAAAAAAAGACCCTACAGAATCTGATGAACACTTTATAAAAATTATCTCTCATGTATCTCTTTCCCTTAATCCTAATTCCTTATGCCAAAAATTATTCATTTGTAATTATGTTTAACAAAATATGTATGACTCTTCCCAACTGAGGGGATGTGGGGTGGGAAGGGTGTAGGGAAATTTTATCACTTGGAAATATGTATGTACAAATGAATGAAAATAATTAAATAAAATATTCTAAAATAAAAAGGCCATAGAAGCTCATAGCCACTGTTCCTAGAAAGTATTAAAGAGTTTGGGTTATTTGAGTCTAGATCTAAACTTCTTTACCTGAATTGTAAAAAAAATCATTTCTTTTGTATTGAGAAAGTTTTCCTGTATGGGTTGGAAGATACCTAGATGATCTTGTGAGATTTTTCTCATCAGTTATGTATAGGCAAACAACTAAAATAGTGGGAGAAATTCTAACCATTTCACCTATCAAATTAATGAAAACTCAGATTTCAGGAATATCTCTTTTCATCTTCAAGGGAGAAAAAAATTAAATCTTTGAAATTGTACATTTATTCTCTCTAATTGTAAATGTACTCTACTGGTATATTTAATGTATCTTACTGGCTAATTGCATCTTTTGTTTCCTCACCAAAGAAAGAAAAGATTTTTTTCTTATAGTTAGTTAATCAACTTGTTAAACTAAATCAGGACTTCTTTTTTTCTTGAGGTTCATAAAGGAATGTGGGGTTCATTCTATTGCCTTCCAGTAACCTGATGTAATCCCTTTCATGCTCTACTGTTTCAAAGACTTTAATGGTAAAGTTCAAGAACAATCTGTTCATCCTGATCTTTAGGAAAAAAACTGGTGTGGACTAAACTGTCTAGAAAGTAATAAAACAAACCAGTAGAACAAAATGTGTGTTGAGAAGGAAGAAGACTAAATTGGAAATATTTTCAAGTACAAAAAGATGACAGGCATACTGCCTAGTGTAATTTATGTAAAAGCTGTACCTTGCTTAAAAATAAAATAAAACAAGCACTATCTCAGAAAATCTGCAGAAGTAGAACATATGGGCCTTCATTTGGAATCTAGGGAGTGAACATACTACAATTCATCATTAGAATATTGTTTTATATTTCTAAGTCATCATTTATTTAATTTGTTTCCACTAACATCCTAAACTATTCTCTTAATGGGATGCATGAGTGAATTCATGCTCTCAGAGAGTAGACTGACTCTAAAAGGCAATCCCCAAAAAGGAAAAGGTTCAAGTATGGGCCCAGCAATGGATTATCTCTCTACTGCCCATGGAAGAAGCTCATTTCAAGCAAATACAATATCAGTTTGGCAAAATTTAGTCATGCAACATAAAAATATTCAGTCCCATAGAAACACTCTTTCCCAGTATAAGGCAGGCAAGTCAGAACCCAATAGTGGCAACTTTCCTATCCTGCTACAAGGGAGAGAGCAGTTAGACCTGGAAGAGTCAGCAATTTATTTTGTTAGGACCAGGGAACTGACAAATCAGGTTCAGTACTGAATATCACCTAACTCTCTAAGGTACATGATTTGGTCTAATTCTTTGTCTTTACCAACATCTAGTTGGGAATGTTAGAACATAGCATGTACTTAATTCATAATTATAGCTTGACAGATTGAGGTACAGTAGCCATTCCTTCTTTATTGATTTTTCCTTAGATTAATTTTTAATGCAAAATCTTTTCATTCATTAGGAAACATGATTAGGAGTTACTACAGTGTTATTACAGTTATGGAATTACCACAATACCATCTATAAGGAGGAACATATGGAGAACCACACCATCTATTGGGAATTCGTCTTTATTTGAACTAGATATCTAACATGATGATGGAAGTACAACTGTGATGAATTGTCCATATGAAAGAAATTGAAGGAACCATTTCCAAAATTAGAAATGCATGTACATTAACATTAGGTGAGTGGGGAAATCCTTTTCCCAGTGCCAAAATAATTTGAATATTTTTTAATTTTAAACCTACCTCACAAAGCACTGTTGTGCATTTTTTAGGTTAACAATCATAGTTAATAATATTTATCTAAATTGAGAATCAAGTCAGCATGGAGACCACATTCTTTCAATGGGCAGGTCCCTTGATGTAAGTAGTAGACTCTTTCAGGAAGGTATGATTTGGAACATCACTTCTGGCTTAGCAAATCAGTGTACCCCCAATGTAACAGTTGTGCATTTTTGCTGCATTCACATCTCCTAATTTAAGACTTTTTCACTCACATCTTGTAGAGAAGAAGTATTTAAAGAAAATACCCTTTAAGCCATTTGGTCTCCAAACTAGATTTGACCTTTTCATTGGTTTTGCATCATAGATGCAGAGAGTATCAGGAGACACTTATGACTCAGAAATCAAAGAATCCAGGCTGAATATTGCAGTCAGTTCAGCAACAACACCCTGAGAAAAATGTGTCTGACCTGAGCCCAATAGAATCCAGCACTGGACTTGAGCCTGAAGAAACCCAAACTCTATAGAACCTGAGCTAAGTGTTAGTCAAATCCTTCTTCTCTCTCCAGAAATTGAAGTAGCAGGAATAATAATAATTGGGGAAAATATTTGAATGTTTATGATTGCTATGACATCGAAATAATTACCGTTTGTAAACTAATCTGATTCTTAGTGGCTAAATGGAAACTGAATATTAGTCACTGGGATTCTAAATTGGGGGGGTGGGGATTACCCAATTGGTGGAAACTCCACAAACCCCACAGGGTACCATGTGGTGAGGAAAGGGACATGGCCAAATATAATAGGCCTAGACTTCAATGTGCAGTAGCAAATATCTTCAACCAATTAGTAAAACAAAATAAAAAAAAACTAATAAAAAACTACTAAGTACTTCCTATGTGCCTGGGAAATGATTCCTACAGAATACAATATTTCAGTTAAATTTTGGAGAAAGCCAAAAATAGGAGGGCAAATGTTCATGCAATGGTGGGAGGGCACTATCAGTGCAAAGTTATGGAGACAGGAAATAGATTACACAATGCAAAGAACAGCCAAAAGACCAGAGTAGTTCACAGAGTACATGGAAGAAAAGGAAGTATAACACAAAAAAGGACAAAAATGTTATCAAATGACAAAGACACTTTTAAATTTGGAGATAAAAGTGAGTGACTGAAGTTCATTACTACTACTACTACTACTACTACTACTACTACTACTACTACTACTACTACTACTACTACTGGCACCACTATTACTACTACATGAATTGGATAAGCTGTTGGAGACATCCACTACCACTGCTACTTGGTACTTTGGTATTAAAGTGGACCACACCGACCAACCAAGTAATTTGTGGTGTGCGTTGCTCAATTATATTTACTATAATGATTATCCTTCTCACTTGCCTTCCATTGCCCGATTGATAGGAAACAGGTCTGTTGGAGATGGCCTGGTTGCTATGGAAAACACTTGGCCTTAAATTGTTTACCTTTCTTCTCTATCAGTGAGGCATAATGGCACATAATCCACACAGGGTAAACACCAGCACATGATATCTGGTAATAGAATGCGATAATTTGATATATCCTAATCCATCTCTCAATGGACTAATCATCACTTTGGCTTTTCCTCTCAGACTTTCCTCACTTTCTTGGCTTCTCTTCGTCCCGTATCAGTAAGAAGTCAAAACAGCACACCAACATATTAGAAAAACTCTTTTGAAAGAAAAATTATAGAGAATTGAGCTCAATAGGAAGACAGGTCAGTTAAAAGTCTATTTCAAATAAACCACATGAAAGAAGATGATACACTAGACAAAGATGTTAGCAGTGTGAAAAAGAGTTAGAAAAGGAGGCCCACACAGGATGTTGGGAAGTTTGAAATGGAAAGATTTGACCAGAGATTGGATATGTAGATCAAGTGCGAAGAATCAAGAATGGAACCAAGATTATGTGTCTAGGTAACTTGAAGATGATGGTCAATAGTAATAAGTAAGTTGGAAATGGAGAGGTAGAAAGAAAGGAGAAAGAAAATAAGTTATTCTGCATATGTTGATTTTTAAATAAATGAATATAACATACTCACTTTTAGCTGACCAAAAGGCAGTTGACATAACTATAGGTGAGATGACGAATTAGAAATGAATAAACAGATTTAGGAATCATCTGGAAAACTATAAGTGAATAAATGGGAGCTGATAAATCACTGAGAGAGCATAAAGTAAAAAGAAGAGGCACAAAGCAAATTCTTTGGATAAACTCAAAGGATAGATAATATATAGATAGATCTCTCTATATATAAGTTACATTGAGTATGTGTGTAAATATATAGATATATGTATTATATATATGCATATATATGTAAAGATATACACACATTACACGGAGTGTGTAAATTACATTGAGGAAGATCTAGAAAAGAAACTTATATGATGTAACCACATAAGTAAGAAGAGAATCTTGAGAAAGCAGTATAGTGAATACCTACAAGGAAGAGAAAGTCTAGGAAAAGAAGATGATTAAAACCAATTTAGATAAGTCAAAAAGGATAAGAATTGAAGAAGGTGCACAGCTTTTGGCAATGGAGAGATCAACTTTGGAGATTGCAGCTAGAGGTGAATGAGGTGAGTAGATTTAGCAAAGACTAGTTTTAGCAAATTCAGAATAGAGTGAGAGGTAAAGAAGCTATTGTTTACTGTGAAGCTTTCTCTAGATTAGCCAATAAGTAGAGGAGAGATATGGGGTAATAGCCAGTGAAATAGTAGAAACAATGGAAGAGTTTGTGGCATCAAAGAGAAGGACTGGGAAGGCAGTAATTTTGGGCAGCAGGGAAAGAGTCAAGCAATCAGATGAACATATATTTCCTCTGTTTTATGTATGTCCTTCTTGATATAAATAATCAAAGTTTTGAAGTTTTATCAAAATTACTTCTATGACATCTTTCAAGGAATCTTGAATAATTTATATATATAATATATAAATATATATATATATATATAATTATGTATGATAGCATTGGAGAAGAGTCTATTCATGCATTTTGCCTTTCCAACCAAATGCTTTACTATTGATAGCATGCACTAAAGCACAATGGGATCTTATATTCTCTTCACCTCTCCATCAATTGAATAATTTGAGAAAATAACCATATGGGAAAGTTTTTACTACATTTTATTTCAGTTTTAAGAAAGGATGTAATTTCACCCCTCCACAGGCATTGTAAATCTATTCCTCTTTCAGATATGTTGGGAGTTAATCCTCCAAACTACTCAAAATTGTTTTACCTCTAGGATGGATCTATTAAGAGTATGCTTAGTTTAGATTATCTGAGTAGCACTATTATTATATGTTTATGCAACACACTAGGAATTGTGATATGAGTTAAACGATAACTGATAGAGAAAATTACTTTTAGGAAAAACTGGCAGATATTTCCTATTTTTCACCTTTTTTCTGTTAATTTCAGACTATTTTTGGTGTTTTTTGGTTTAAGTGGATACCTCAAAATTTTCTTTTTTTCTATCAGTTTCTAAGACTATATTAGTAATAATCTTCCCCAATCCTCCAAGATTCTAAAAACTAATTTGTATTCTGCACTTCCCTTGGTTTCCATATTTGCCTAATTAGCAATATCAAATGTTGACCAGGTAAGGCAATATGAGCAACATTTTTGTTCTCCTTGTTGGGGAAATTAATTTGTATCATACATTCTTTGGAAATAGCATGAACTTTTGCCAGGATAAATGTTTTATCCATTTCCAACTGTTAATGTCAAGATTGTCTAAGAAGGTCAGCTTGCAGTGACTTCAATCATATGACAAATCATCTTTTCATTGTTATTCTTTCTTCAATTTGGTATTGATTTTTATCCAGCTTTAAAACGTTACCGGTCTGACCGAATAAAGACATCTAATTCAGAAACATAACCCTTTTCTGTCAGAAATATAATCAATATCTCTCTCTGTGATGTTGTTTGTTGCTTTCCATGCCATTGTTTCATTACTCCCT
Source organism: Macrotis lagotis (assembly GCF_037893015.1). Classification (NCBI taxonomy): domain Eukaryota; kingdom Metazoa; phylum Chordata; class Mammalia; order Peramelemorphia; family Peramelidae; genus Macrotis; species Macrotis lagotis. Next base: position 430,198,025 of record NC_133666.1, on the reverse strand, counting down.
TCCTTTAAAATAGAAAAAGAATGAATGAATGATATATAGGCATAAAGCTTCGATATTATTAACAAGCTGTTGACTTAAGAACATTTTTATTCTTGATCTGTATATTCCAATCTTTTGCCTTTCATGCCTATATCTGTCATATATTAAGCCTACTAATATGATGACTAAATTTAGGAAGGAGTTATTGAATTTTTTTTTTAGATTTTTCAAGGCAATGGGGCTAAGTGGCTTGCCCAAGGCCACATGGCTAGGTAATTATTAAGTGTCTGAGGTTGTATTTGAACCCAGGTACTCCTGACTCCAAGGCTGGTGCTCTATTCACTGTGCCACCTAGCCTCCCCTATTGAATTCTTCATTGAACTCTCTTATCTCCTCATTCTCTATACCAGATATTGGATGATAAATTTTAATTATTATTATTATTATTATGATCTTTCTGCAAATATTTATTATTGGCACTGAAACACAGGATGACCAAGTTTCCATGAAATTATATGTTGTTGAATGCAAAATAAAAGAAGTAACTCTACTTAAATCTTTATTTGTCTCTTCTCAGTGAAACTGTGATATATCCTTCCATTTAGCTACAACTTTTTGATTAACTGTTTCATGTAGGTGAAGAATGAAAATATTGATAAATTCATTTTCTCCAGCCAAATGTTTGCTTATTAGTGACTTGACTAGGATTTTACTTTTATATTCCCCAAAATAAAGGAAGTATTTATGGATAGTTTTGGGAGGAAAAACTGTAATTCCTAGCAATCTCTTTCTCCCTTTTCCACCATTCTTATCTATCAATGTCTTTACAGAAGAAATAACTTGCCTGTTTGTGGAGTCATTTTATATTTTTTTCTTTTTGCTATATTTTTTATAGTTCTTCACCATGTGTTCAATCTACTGGTGTTGATATTCTACTTGAATTAACTGAGCTTATCTTTGGACCATTGAGATTATGACAGAGCTTGTGCTTTGCTGGCAAAAACTTCAAAAATCCTAGGTCATTTGTGCACCACAGTTAGCCATCAAGTAGAATGCTGTGCAGTAATTACCATGATAAGTCTCATAAAATGTTACTTTATAATTTTAAACAGTGATGTCTGCAATAACATATGCCAATTCATGTCTCTCTACTCATAATGAAGAATTGAGGGCAAAGAAAGTCTACTTAGAGAATTTTGTGTGATTAGATAATGGCATTTTCAGATCATGAACTTTTTAATAAACAAAGCTTCCATTTTTCATCAGAATGAAAAGAATCATGATGAGTGGTTAAATCATGTCAGGTAAGGATAATTATGAAATTGTTTATAATGCATTAAATCCATAGAACTTGTAAGGAAATAAAGCAACCAAAGAGTACTTAGAGATGTAGAACTTTCTGACTCATCAATTGCCTATATAATAAAGTATGGTAGAATTGGTCTTGAGTCATTAGATCCTGCATTTCTATGTCTTGGCTTCCCATTCACTTAGACTTCCCAAACCTTCCAAAAACCTGTCTCTTCATTTCTAAACTGGGCATAATAATACTTACACTATTTATGTCAACAGCTTTTATAAAGAAAGCATTTTGTAAAGCATTACATAAATTGGAATTATATTATTGACGTAGCTTGTCTTGGATCTTCCTGAGTTGAAGAGTCTTCAAGAGGTGGAAAGGAAAGTGGACAGGTAAATGTAAAAGACTTGGAAATAAGGAAGGAGGAGGAAGAAAAGATAAGAGGCAGGATATTGCATGTCATGTATGGGTAGAGATAACTCTTCAAGTTTCAGTTTCTGGAGGTTGGAAATGATCTTAGAGATTCTTCTTCAGTTTGTCTGATAAACTTATGGACAGGGTAGCCTTTCCATAGAAAAGAAGGATTCAAAATGAGGATTTCTCTGTGTGTGATGGTGTGGGGAGATTTGAATAGATTAAATGCTGAATTTTTCAAATTTTTCAAATTTTAAACCAAAAGAATTCATTCTACTTCTTCAGTGTTCTAATTAATTTCTTGCCATTTTCTTTGCCTTGTTTCTTTACTTACCAAGTCTTAATTACAAGAGACTTTCCTTCCACCTTCAGATCTCACCCAAAACTTATAGTCTCCCTTGGTCAGTACAATTACATTATCCAGTCTCTAAATTGAGACTGGACTTCCACTTGGCCATCAAATTAAGTTTCAATGTCCACAACCACAGAAGTAGGTGCAGCAGTGCTATCAACCTGATTCAATTTCCTAGAAATCTCTCAGTCTCATATACAAAAGTAGACTCATAATTATTGAGCTGGAAAGGATCTCTTTGGCCAACCAGGACACCCCAAATATGAAACAGAATTCCTTCTTCAATAAGCTGAAGCTATTTTTATGCAGTTTTTTAAAACTTCAAAAATGAGAAAGCTTACTAATTTCTGAGGTAGCTTATTGCACTTTTGAATGGTTCTAATTATTAGGATGAGTTCTTTTTTACATCAAGCTGAAACTCTTTTTTGCAACTACTATTGTTCCTCGTTCTTTGCTCTGTAGAGGTTAGGTGGTGCAGTGGTTAGAGCACTTACCTTTTAGTCAGGAAGATAGGAGTTCAAATTCCACCTTAAACAATTTGACAAGGGTGATATTGGACAAGTCACTTAAGCCTGATTGCCTGGTATCCAGGGCCATCTTCGGTTGTCCTGATCCATCTCTGGCCATTGGAACCAGGTGACTCTGGAAGAGAAATTGAGGTTGATGACTTACCATATATTGCACCTCCTTACTCAAATCCAGTTCATGTACTTGTCCTGACATCATCTCCCTGATGTCATGGTTTTCTTCAAAAACAAAAGACAAATACCAATAGAAAATTTCTTTGAGGCATTTTCAAATACTTGAATTACAGTTTGAATTCTCAATGTTAGAATTATCAATCATCTATTATGATTCTTTCCCTCCTCCTAACATATGTCTTCTTTTTCTTCTCTAAGCTAAATATCTTCAGTTCCTTCCATATTTGGAAAACCAATGACCAAAATACTGTATCATCTTACAGTCTCATGGGGGGTATAGGATCAGATCTTCCTTTGTAAATCATTTGATGATTTTATTGACTGAGGAGAAACACATATTAAGACAACTCAAAACTAGCTTCCAATACATGTTGGACTATGAAAAATGTGAAGAATATCTCATCTGAGGTGCACTGAAATCAGAATAAGAACTCACCCAATTTGAATCCATCACATTGCTTAAATGCAGATCCATTAGAGGCCAGTTCATTCAACCATCTCTGGTGTTCAGGGTAGGGAAGTTAAATGCATTTTCCATTCAAACTCTAATAATCTAGCCATTTTGATAAATTCTTCAATTGTTGCTGAGGCAAATGGGGGTTGAAAGAGAACAAATAACGCATTTATTAAGCACCTACTATATGTCAGACACCAAGGATTTTTTTTTTCATACAATTGGGGAAACTGAAACATATAGGACTGAGATTAAGTAATTTACCCAAGACTACAAAGCTAGTAATTAAACTAAGGTCTCCTCACTCCAAGACCAGTCCTCTATTTAATGCACCAAACAAATGTCTAGAAATGTCTCTGGAATCACCCTTTGGAGCAACCAAACTTTGGAGCAACCAAACAGTGCTCCCAGGCTGACCTCAGGTAGATAGTACTCTGCTTTATTTCCTTAAACATAGTAGACATTCCCATCAATGTAAAAAGATGAATAAAAGAATGAATCCTAGAATTATTTAAAAGAAATATACTGGGGCGGCTAGGTGGCATAGTGGATAAAGCACCAGCCTTGGAGTCAGGAGTACCTGGGTTCAAATCCAGTTTCAGACACTTAATAATTACCTAGCTGTGTGGCCTTGGGCAAGCCACTTAACCCCATTTGTCTTGCAAAAAAAATAAAAGAACTATACTATATGTTTCCTTATTTTATTAAAAAAATCTAAATCTTTTTTCATTTCACTCTATTGATCTAAAGCTTCAAAGAAATTTTTTGGGAGGGATTACCCTAAAAGTACTTAGAGTAAATCAAACATATGTTTTGATTTTGAAAATGTTAATACCTCAGAATTTTATTTTATTACGGTTTAACTGATTTGAAGTTCTTCAGCTGGATGATTCAATACAGTTATAGATGTAATTTAAGAAAAAAAACTTCAAATAATCCATCAGTTTATTTCTTTCTATTATTGTCACATTGTTTTTAAGGAAGTGATTGAGTGATCCTATGGGAGTTGCTACTTAAGGGAACCTCCTGACTTCCATATAAACTAAATTATTTTTCCCTTAAAAATGAGGTTCCTGAGATAAGCTTTTTTGGATGTCTGAGGGAAAGAAAGAACAATTTAATTTGGAAAGCACTATTACTGATGTTTATAAATTTGAAATATTTAACTGATCAAAAATGCATAACAGATATGTTATTGAACACATCTGTTATCAAAAGAACATCTTTAATTCTCTTAGATTTATTAAATGATAATAAAAACATTTTCATTGCTTATCTCACAAGGTTTTATTTCTAAATAAGTAAAAGTGCTTTGCAAAATTTCAAATCCTATATAAATACAATTTGTTATCATTATTTCATTTTTTATAAACTACAAAATATTACTTCTTTCTTTCTTATAATAATCAACTTGTATTTACCTATGTAGCTGCAAGTGGGTTCCCCATATAGTATGAGATATAGCTACAAATTCCTCTGCCTCTCCTAGGTGGTATTTAGCTATTCCTTTCTTGCTAGCACTAATAACTACGTAAATATTTGTTATTTCTCAAAGAGAACTCTGTGCTACTCAGTGAGTAAAAGGAAAACAACACATAAAAAATATTAGGAAATAAATGCTGAACTTTATAGCTTTCAGAGAAGAACCAGAATTAGGGTGGAGCAAATTGGGATTTGCCCTAAGGTTCAAACATCCCAGGAGTCAGGTGCTGCTTCTCTCCAGAGACCATGGTCTCTCCTCATGGCTTTCTCTCTTTCACTACTACATAGCTCAATGACCTACAACCATCATTCTCATGGATTCATAGCTAATGGCATTGTTCTGGTCAAATATTCATATTCAACTTTAGTCATACCAATCTCTTAAGATGTAGTTCTACCTATAATTGTGTTCACCTCTGCATTTCTGATATCTCATTTCATCCTGCTGGACTCCCCACCTCCTGACAACTATTTTTCACTTAACTAAAGAAAAACAATCCAGGTTAAAACTGTGTTCTTGATTCACGTCAAAGTATTTTCTAGAGTAAATCATTTTCATTAAGAAAAAGCAAAAAGAGATATAGGTAAGTCAAGTCATTTGATAATCAGAATGTATTTAATGAGTTAAGGTGAGGTAGCAACCCCAGTAGGAGTTGCTGTAGAGTAGAAGGTTACTATTGTTCAAAAAAAATTACTTATTTGATGTTGACATCCATTATCAGGAAGAGAGAAGTCATACATCTACTATCATTTTACATATATTGATATCTTAATATTATAAATATAAATGTCACATACAAATAATATGTCAAGAGTAAATAGTATCTAGTATATTTATAAATTGTATCAAATTTTTATCATCTCAAACAGGGAGAAGGGGAAAGAAGAAAGGAGTAAAGGATAGAATTTAGATCTCAAAACATTTTTTAAATGTTCAAAAATTGTTTTAACAAATAATTGTGGAAAATAAAATATAATAGTAAAAAAGGTAAGCCCATTCCTCCTGATACAAAGACCTATTTGAGATATATATCTCAGTTCTTTGACTTATTGCTTCCACCCAGATGATCTAAAACCGTCAATATCAGACACTGTACCTCTTTCTCTAAGTACTCCAGGGGAGCCTCCAACTACATTTATAAGGACATAGATTTACAAGACTAAGAAAAGCAGATAGAATCCATAGAGATCAGTAATGCTCACCAACAGGAACTCTTGTTCTGTATGATCTCAGCCAGCTACACTGAAACCCTAGATAGGACTCTATTGAAGAGCCTTCCTTCCTTCCACATTGATGTTCACCTCCATGCATTTTCTTCCCATCTGGCCATTATAATTTGTTTTTTGCATCTCTTCATGGATATAAACAGTCAATATTTTTGCCATCCAACACTGTTAACCATGAAGCTTATGCCATCAGTGGTAAAAATTAAGATATCACTCATCCTTATTGCCTATCACAGTCCCTTTCTTCATTGCTTTGAATCTTCCTTTGCTGCTCTGCCTTCAACTCTTAACTCCAGCAATTTTTTTCTCAGCTCCCCACAGATTTCACTGGGCATTATTCCTGATCATAATCCATTTTACTGTCTTGCTATAGTAGGCCTGTGATTAATACCTTCTAAAGTTGTCACTTTGTAGGAAATGGAAGGTATTCTCTTTTCTACTAAACAAACTTTCCACTTCCAGAGTCTCTGGTACCCTTTATTATAAATCAAAAATTCCCTTTTTCAAAAGTCTTCCAGGGAAACTTCTTTACCTATAGTCTATAACTTTATGTAAAAAGTTTCCAAAAGGACAAGAATACACCTCCCCTTAAAATAAACCAACTAGGGATTTTAAATGTCCTTCATTTTACACTTGAGGAAACTGAGGATTAGAGAATTTAAAAAACTCATTCAAGATCATATGGGTAGCAAGTGGCTAAATTTAAATCCAGTTCCTAAATCTCTAAATTCAGTACCATTTCCAATGGACCCTACTGTCTTTCTTCTTCCTCCCCAATATTTAGCTGACTTTGAATGACATCATAGTTTGATGTCTTCTGTTTCTCTCAGAGTTGGACACTTTATCTCGCTTTAGCATCAAGGTCGTGTATGACTCTAGTCAGTCTCTCTAAATATCTCTTAGTCTCACATGTGACTCCTAGGACAACTACTTGGAATTTTTAAATTATTGCATCTTGAAGCCCTATGACTCCCCTTTCCCAGAATTATTGCACATCAGGAAGAGAGAAAATTGTAATTCCTAAACAAATATTTAGTCCTTTTATGTTAGGAAAAAAAAGGTTTGCTGAATGTCATTGAAAAATGCATCAGGCAATGGAGCGGCTAGGTGGCACACTGGATAGAGCACCAGTCCTGGAGTCAGGAGTGCCTAAGTTCGAATTCAGCCTCTTATACTCAATAATTGCCTGTGTAGCCTTGGGAAAGCCACTTAACCATTGTCTTAACCCCCGCCCCCAAAAGAAAGAAAATCCTTCCAGCCACCAAGTGTTTGACTATAAAACTTGCTACAGGAAAGAAGAGACTGGTGGATTTCCCGAGGTCAGAATTTTTGAGATATGTTAGTTTAATCTGATAGGGTGTCTGCACTAAATCTTGTGCCAATATGATGAACCTTCAGAAGTGGCGGAACAATAGGCTGCTAAAAAACAATGTACTGGCGTAGCTTGAAAACTAAATCTCTAAAAAGATTAGAGAAGATTAGAAGAGAAGAAAAGGAAGGGAAGAAAAGAATGGAGAAGGGAAGAAGGAAGGGAAAAGGGAAGAAAAAGAAGGGAAAGGAGGAGAAAGAAAGGACCAGAGAAGGTAAGGAAGGAAAGAGGAAGAAAAAGATATGAAGGAAAAATGGAGGGAAAGAGGAAGGAAGGATGGAGATATGGAGGAAGGAAGAATAGAAATGGAGAAAGAGAAGGAGTGAGGGATGGAGGGAGGAAGGGAGGGAGGCAAAAGAAGGAAAGAGTGACAAATCACCTTGAAGAAATAGAAAAGTTAGCATCAGTAGTCTTCTATCATATTATTCACTTGTAAATAAAGTAAAATCCCATTCCTTAAAGAGGTGAAATAGCAGGTAACCCAAAGGCTACAGACACATGGACAATGTGAGGAGCCTGCAGTAAATTACCATTGATTACTTGTTTGAGTGAATTCTCAGAAAGATATCATTAAGGATATGAGGGGAATTTGGTGGTGAAGTAACAATAATTAGATCTGTATTAATTCTTCACTGGTTGCTAAAAAACTCAAAAGATTTAGTGGGGGGGGGTAGTGGAGGAGGTCACTGCATTATATTGATTCCATATTGAAGATTTATTGAAGAATGAAGAAAGAAGAGCTTTCAATTTTTGTTCAGTAGTGAAAGTACCTACATTTATAAGATCAGAAACTCAGCACAATATTAAGAATCTAATAGAATATTGTATGATCTTTAAATTCTACTGCTATGTTATATGTTTCATAGACCAAATATCATATTTTATTTCATGCTTATATTCCATCTATTTACCAATATCTCCTCCAGTGGGACATCAAATTTTAGGAGTAGAAGTGGTCGTAGAAGTAATCTAGGCTACCATTTATTTGAACAGATTAAGAATCTGAGGCATTGGGAATGAAATTGACTTGACCCCCACAGCAATATAATAGAAGAAACAGAAGCCAAGTCTCCTGTTTCCTAGTCCAATGTTGTGGAGCAAACCATACTAGTTGTAGTGTTTCACTCTCTAAAAGGCTGGTTAATATATAGGTTTAAGAAGAGCAACATGGGGTAATCCAACTCTGACCACTTCAATCCTGACCACATTTCTGATTTCTGCCTTTTACATATCCCCAAGAAAACATAAAAGAATGACATTTTTGAGGGAGTTTGAATGACTTCTATCAATTTGGCAAATAAAAACCCTAACCTAATTTTTGAAGGAATGCAGAAAAACAGTCTGGTCATTGACCAGTGGTGATCATGGATATTCTATAATGCCAAAAATACATTTACTCAATGTATTCAGGGAATTGATCTAAAAAGGCTTCCTCCCCACCCCCTTGGAATAGTCTGATAAAATTGCTAAATTTCTACTCTCTTTAAACTTGTAGGAAAAAGGAAAAGTTGACTACAGCTTATTTAGCATCTTTTATTTAAAAACTTACATTGATTTTTAGAGCAATACAACCATCAGTCATCACAAAACATTATAATTGGATGAATAACATCAAGAAACCAGGCCAAGAACTATTCAAGCCTTGTGTTTAGGCTTAGTGACAATCCAGTAGCTCCTTTGCATGAAGTTTGTTGAGCAATTAAAATTAAAGAATAGATTTTTTCCCCTTTATAATTTGGAAAGAACTATGTTTCTGATTGGAATATTTTGATAGAACAATGTTCATTGGAAATAATTTCAGAAAAAAGTAACATTTTTTTTCCTGGAAAGCAGAAAGCATACGATGAATCATGGATTCTACCACCTAAATTCATATACAAAAAAACCCCACTGAAATCCGAGTTTGCCATTTTACCATGTGTGCATGGTAACTGACTTCATAATTGTTAGCCAGTGATAAACACAAACTTCAGCAGGTTCTAGAAATCTGAAAAAGCTTCAAGTGCAGACTGAAAGTAGAATATCCTTATATTTGAGGTCCAGCTTACCTGAATAAGGAGATACTGACCATTAGAACACTAATGATTTTTCTAATCACAGAAATCCACAACATCATGAAAGTGAAGCATCAAAATCTTTGAAAATCTTTGAAATTTGTTTGTGGGAAGAATACTCACATACACAAAATAAATGAATTGGTATGAGGAAAACAATAAGCAATAAAATTAGTTCCTACAGTTAACATAGCCTCTATTTTGATTTATTGCTAAGATCTTAAATCAAGAGGAAATATTCCTCATAAATTGACCTTTGCATATGAGCTTTAGGCAAGAAACCATCATATAGGAAAATGCTATGTATGTCTCTGTTGCTACCAACAGTATTCTCTCTGACTGTCATCTATATTCCAAAGCTCAGAATTATCTTTGACTTCATTTTCGATAACCCTTCCCATCTAAGAATTTGATGAATCCCATCAGTTTCACTTGTTCTGTATTGCTCATATCATTCTCTTCTTACCACGATAACTTTATAGACCACAATTACAACCCTTACTTAGACTATTTCAATAGGTTAATTTTTCTCAGTACCTTAATTCTTTTTTTTATCCTGAGCTTCCTAAAAACTGGGTCGGATCACATTACTTCCTAGTTCAAATATGGTCAGTTCCTTCCTTGTTGTTTATGGATAAAATGGACTGCTTAACTTGACATTCAATTTCCCTAATATGTATCAAAATTACTTTTTCTGAATTTCATTTATACCATTCACTTCCAAGAGCATCAATTTTGGAATCAAAGAAACTTGGTTAAATGTTGTCTCTACTTATTGTTACATATGTGATCTTAGGCAATTCATATCATGTCTGTGTGATTCATCTACATGATGAGAACATTAAAGCAGATGAATTCAAGGTCTCTTCCATTACTCAACCCCATGATGTTCCTATTTCTTTATGTTAATATTAATAATTATTATTATTGTTATTCAGTGGTCTAGCAAACTTCCAGAAATTCCATACAACTAAATCTGTTAAAAGTTTTTCTCCTTCATTAAAACTCTTCAACCATTTGAAAATAATCTCACTCCATTAAAATTCTCCTAAACTCATCACATTGTGATTCACAATATAATTATTGGTGTACATGTCTTATATTTCTATTAGATTGTAAATTCTGAGGGCAGACTCCAATTTTTTCTATGATCCATATCTCAAGTAAAGAAAAAGATACTATCATACAATTGGAAACCACATCCAAACCAAAACCTGGTTCTTCCACTTCTACCTATGAGATATCATTTAAAACCTTTTCAATTTCTGAACATCAAGTGCTTTATTTGTGTAATTAAGAAGATTATTTAGCTAGAACCTACAATAATTTTAGAATCAATCAGTCAATAAGCATTAAATTAAGTACCTACTTTGGACCAAGCACTATGTAAGCAGTGGGGACATGAAGAAAGGCAAAAATTTTATACAAACATGCTGCTATTCATCTTCCATTTGAGAAGAGGAAAATGACATCTTGGGATGATGTTTTGAGTTCAATGTTAATTGGATTTAAGTGAGGCAGAGTAGCTTAAATTCATCAACCTTTGCTGACAAAGTTCTAAGCAATCTAAAGCCCCTTTCAAGGCCACTGGGAGAAAATTTTCTTATCCATACATTCTACCAAGGTGAGTCTACACATGACTGGGATACCTCTCTATATCACTGATGATCTTGAGACTTGATTTAGCCTGGTTTAGCCTGGGGAGCATGGAATGTTCAAGGAGAATCTAGTGTGAGGACTTGCTAAGTTCTTTTCAGGGCTGCTTATTAGTTTTAGTGTCTACCTTTCATCCATCTGTAACCCTGTGGCTCCAAGAAGCTGAAACGTGAATAGTGGGTACATCATGATAAAACTATAACATCAGACAGACTTCTTACAGAAGAGAGATTTTTACAATAAAGAAAAATAAATACAGAAATAAAAATTCGATCCTGTTGAGGAAATATCTTCACATCTTCAGAGCCTCTATGAGGGAACCATGTAGACCCAGATATGGCAGTGGTCAAATAAAATAGTATGGCAAAGAGAAGCTCCTGATAAATGGAATAAAGTCTTGATACTGATCATCATAGGCATAGAGAAGTTCTTGGACAATAACATAGAAAAAGAAAGAAACAAACTTGTTTGGTTTCAGAGGTTAAAAGAATGATTTCTAAATGCTCCAAAATTGAACACCACTCATATAAATTCAGAACTTCAACACAATAGAAATTAAAAAACAACTGATCAATACATTAGCAAGGAAGTCTCTATGTAGAGTATTTGGGCATACAAGAAATAAACACTGGTTCATTTGATGAGAGACTAAAAGAAGTTAATCCATTTATTTAGCTAATTATGAGAATTTGAGAATTCAGGGAATAAAGAAATATTGCAGCATTTTAAGTTCCAATAATACAAACTTTGAAAAATATTCAGTAATAGACCTTTATCAAGATCATATTTGGAATTACATATCTTTGTTCCTATTTTTCCTCTGACAGTGCAATTAGCATAACCATTTAACAAATTAAACATTTTAGTTAAATTCTAAAATCTCTATAAAGTCAAAAACCCAGTTTGATTTCCCCACCACATTGGGTTTGACATCATAGAAATACAGTCTGCATGTTCTACTCCACCTCCCCACCCCCAATCCTTCCTTATTAGTACTTCACATAGCTCCTTGTTCTGGCTTTCATTTTATGTTGTTACAGAAATATCTTTGTTGAGAACAAATTCTATTTTTTATTAGTACTAAATATTTTAACTAGTCTCTATACAACTGGTGTTTTATTGGTGGTAATATTTTAAACAGTCACCTAAAAGTGACATACACATGTCACTAATTTTAATGATGGAAATACTAATCAGACCTAATTATCAATAAGTTTTTCAAAATGGGAAATCTACAAGCCAAGTTCATTTTATAATTTAGCTAGTATGGTTTTATGACTCTAATTATTATATATTTGCTTGCCTCCCTCTGTTAAACCAATGAAATTACAAGTTGGTCACAGAGAAGGAAAAATGTTAGAATTTTTCTCCTGCTGAAGTTAAGTATTTCTTTAACTGGAGGGTATGTAACCTGCAGAGGAAACATAAGTTGCTGGCAAACCAGAAGAGCATTTGGTTCCAGTAATAATCCATATCACCAGTTCCCAGCATGTGAAAATGACTCATGTTTAGCTCCAGTGTATAAGAAAGCAATTTTTAAATCTCAGAAGTTTGGTTAAAAAAAGTTGAAACATCTGGATTCTTTGTGTCTGTTATTAATGAGAAGGTATATTTGTGTTTCTACTGCAAATCTCAAAATACCATAATACAATCAGCAATTGATCATTTGCGTCATATTTAGAGAATGAAGAAGTTCTGAAGCATTGAATAAAATACAGACTGAAGGATAAAATTAAAATACTGCCCTTGCTTTTTGGAACTTTCATATAAAGGTATAAAACATTTTCCCCCTTCGGCTTCTCAAATGTCAATAATAACAGATAAATAGTATTTTATAGCCTAACAGTACCTATACTTCATTACATATAATTATACTAAGTGTACAGAGTAGAATTCATTTATTATGCAAAATAGTTTTTATTACTGAGGGATGACATTCTGATATAAATATACAAACTGTTTTTATGGACTATTTATAATTCCAGTGACAAAAATGGAATATGGCATTTAAACAAATTATTGAGGAAGATCTTGGCTTATTTTGAGTAGCACTTAAATGACTTTTGCATTTCTCACAAGCAGTTGTTAAACTTAGTAACTGCTAGTTATAATTCATTTCATATTGTTTACAAATGTGCAATAAATCATGTGGCCACCATAAAAGAATATTTGAAAAAAAGATCATTATGACATGTCTAAACAACGACACTAATTGCTAAGGATGAAATAAAAGAAAAATTCTATAAATAAATATACACCTCAAATTAAATTAGTACATATGCTTTAGTACTATTTTACTTTATTACTAAACTATGAAGAAGGAAGAATAGAGAGAAATAATTGAGAAAATATAGTTCAAGCAGCATGATAGAGAAAATCTTTCTTAAGACATACAGAAGTTCCGGCCTCTAAATAAAAAATATTTTTCTTTAAAAAAGAAAATGATAACCCATAGATATAGTGAGCATTAAAGAGTTCCATAAAGTAAGAAATAGTTTGTATTTTAACAGAAAACAAAAGATATTATTGATATGGGTATTATCCCTAAGTCACGTGCTAAATCACTGACCCATCAGAATTAATAAACAAAATAAGAAAAAAAATAGAAAGATGTAATATATAATTGAAACAGAGCAACTGTTGATTATTTAAAAGTATGAAAATCAAAATTGGGAATTAAAAAACAGAAATAGCTGATACAGAGTATAATAATTGTATCCAGAAATTTAACCTTTATAATTAGTTGCTATAACAAGAAAACCAGAAAAACAAGCAAATGCCTTAGTCAGCAAACACCTGAATTACCAGTTGGAAATGACTGCCAAAGGCTACATGTGCTTAGAATATAAACTCATTTGTAAAGCCTGATTTTTAAAAATGATTGATGGTCAAGAACAACATTGTTATTATAAAATAAAGAAAAGCATTGGAGGGTAAATTGAATTTAAAGAAAGCCTACTGAAATAGGCAACTAAATGAAATCATCCCAAAGGCATAAAGAGATGAAAATAGATGGATGAAAAATATTAGGAAAATTGAAACTATTTGCAAAATTATTAAAATAAACTTTTTTTTCCTCCAACAATATTCTCCAATAAGAACATTGGAAGTACTATACCTGGATCCTAACATCATAATATCAAATTTTCTTATAGAGGAGGAAGAAATGGTTCTAAAAAGAAAAGGGAATATATATTTTATATCTGCATTGGACCAAGTTCTGTCCTGAATCTCATACAACTATAAGGGAACTAAATGATTAATATACAAGACCTCTAAAAGAGAAAAAAAATATCAAAAGCATGATCAAATTATTCTGAGATCCAAAAAGGGGGAAATAAGAATATTTTTCATTACCAATCCTATATCCCTTTTCTTATCTGAACAAAATCTCTATGAGTCATTTCTCCATGATTCAAGGGTATATTCAATTCAATTCAATAAAAAATTTATTAAATACCTACTATTTATCAAGCTATATGACAGTTGATAAAGAGATGGACCTGGAGGAAGAAAGTCCAAATTCAAATTCTACCTAAGAAACTTGCAAGTTGTGTGATCTGGACAAGTCATCTGCTAAAGAAGGAAATGGAAAACAACCCTAGGGGCAAAAAACTCCACGAATAGTATGGTCCACAGGGTCAGGAAGAATTGCACATGACTGAAAAAGATCAAAGTGTTAGACACTGTACTAAGCACTAAAGATTCAAAAAGATACAAAAGACAGTTTTTTGTCTTTAAGGAGCCTATGGTGCAAGAGAAAAAAATAGGACAATAGTCGTGTGTGTGTGTGTGTGTGTGTCTGTGTGTGTGTGTGTGTGTGTGTGTGTGTGTGTGTGTGTGTGAATAGCAAGATATAAACAAAATAAAAATATCAAAAACTTTTATTAAAGAGGAATAAGCAATTGTTCACAAGTGTTATTCTGTAATGGCTCACACGGCTAGTTAGTGGTAATTATCTGAGACTGAATTTGAACTTCTGTCCTTCTGACTCCAAGGTCAGTATTCTATACATCACACTTAGATTCTTATGAAAGGCATGGCTTCTAGATGCTCTTACATTCAGATGATATTTTATGGGTTTTATCAAATCCTGGAAGTTTATAGAACCTCTAGGAAATGGTCTGTATTCACCTAAAGGAATTTGTTCTAAAAACTTGGAAAGTCCAAGAAAGCATGATCAAGTAGATACATTATCCTGTAAGGAAACTTACTTGTAATTATTTATTGGCTTGCTGTCTGTGTCATTATGTGTCATTTCCTTGATAGCAGGGACTCCCTATTGCCTGTTTTAGTATGCTAGAATTATGTACAATGTCAGAACCATAATAGGCACTTAATAAATGTACATTGACTAATTAAACTTTACTAATGGTTTGCTAAAGTGAAAAGGGTGCAAGGTAGATAGGATACCTATCTTACTAGGGCTATGGAGGAAAAATATTTGGCAAAAACTGAGGCTCTTCTCCACAGTTCTTTCTCAAAGGAATGCTAAAAAACTATTTTTCTTCAATTTCTGGAATGGATCCCTTTTCAACTGATAAATAAGTGGTCAAATTAGGGGTCTTATGAAAAAGTGATTTTTAGTTCAAAGTTGTTTTTTTTTTTTCATTCCTTACTAAGCCTCCTGAATAAACTGATTGATTGGATATCTCATCATTTTTATGGAGGTAGGGTTAATTAAATCATACCCTTTCAAATCCGTTAAACTAAATTTTATCATAATTGAATAAGATCATAAGATTTAGCTTGGTCTCACATGCTAATTTTGCTCCAGCAGCTGAACCAATAGAGAACATTCTTATTTTCTTAAATACCACCCTGATTTCTTCCAAGTAAAGTATAATCAAATACCTTAGACACATGCTGACCCCAAAATCATAGCAATTTCTTCAAACTACAGCTAGAAGCAGAAAAGAATATTGACTAAATATTTTGCTTATTGGAAAACTTTTTGTCAGCTTCAGAGAATGAATAAAGAATAGTTTCAATTGCAATTAAGAGATTAGGAGATTAGAAAGTATATGCTGGACTGAAAGCAATCCATTGACAGACTTGTACTTGGTTTTCTTATAAGCAATCACATCACCATAAGAGAACATCTAGTAATTAAAGTAGGTTAGAAACTTGCCAGGGAAATAACTAAACTGATGAGGCTCCAAATGGTGCTAGCAAAATAATATACACCAGTACTTGCAATCTGGGTCACAGAATCATCAAGGAGCTCCATGATGGCCAGCTCCCAGATGAGAGAAAATCAAAAAGAAGGGTCAAGAGCAATACACCAAGCACTGTGAGTAGGATTTCCTTCCTATTCGATCATTACTCAGGAAAGATAGGATCACAGCTGTCAGTAAGTGAGCATTTCAAAGTTTGTATCAAAGGGTCGGAGGGTAAAGACTAACATCCCAAACTTTCTTCCCACAAGTCAAATTACCTGATTCCCCAATTACTTGATACTTTTCTTATACACTAAGCTACATCATATTCTCTATTGCATTTATAATATGGATTTTGTTGATGCAAAGTTACAATTATCTGGGAAGTGGGTAGAATAAGGTTAAATAGACATTCTAGCGGGGGGGTGGGGGAGAATGGAAGGATGATCCTGTCTCCCTAGAAGCCTGATTTACAAAAAAGAGCAGTGGTTTTTCCATTAGGAGACCTGATTTCAAACTCAGTTCTGATCTTTTTAGCCATGTTACACTGATATAGTCGGATCTTCCTTCTTGAATAAAAAAGGAAAAATAGTATTTGTACTTCCAAATTCACAAAGGCGATATCAGAAGACATCATTGACCATAAAGTGCTGTACAAATGGGAGTTATTTTGTTATTATAACAACAATGTTAAGGGAAGATGAAAATAATATCAACAGATTCGTGCCATTGTAAAGTTATTTTAAATTCTTATAATTTTCATAGTATTTGCTTCTCCTTTGGAAAGCACTTGATTCACCACATATTGGAGGGCACACATCCACCAGATCCTATATAACTATTTGAGAAATATATTTTGTCAAGTCCTATAATGAAGTCATATTAACTATCACATACTTTAATTATCTAAGATTAAAAATGCATTGGAGTTTTTAAAAATTAACTTTATTTAGGGCCTTTGAAAATATATAATTTGAAAGCATCTGACAACGTGGTAAATATAAGGAGGATCTTCCATTTTGCTGCTCTTTAATCAGATATCAATACAGAAAATGTTTCGTAACACAAACTAGCAAAGCTAGGAACAAAGAAATACCAATTCTATATGTAATTCTTATTAGATCTATAATCAAAAATCTGTATAATTCAAGAAGAAAGAAAAAGTTTCAATAAACTACAAACAGGCTTGATTTCATTATTTCAAGGAAAAACAACATTTATAAATATAACACAATAGCATTAAGCAATTGTTCAGATGTAATTAAAAGTTGATATTTTCATACAGATTAATTAAAAATAATCACATTTGTCAATAAATTTTCTGTTATTGCTTCTTTATTCATCCACAAAGCTTTCTTTAAGTGCCTACTAAATTTCCAGGCCCTGGCCTAAATACTAGTAATACAAAGACAAAAATGAAATAGATTCAATGATTCAATAAATATTTATCAAATGCCTATTGTGCTCCAGGCACTATATTAACTAAGTACTAGTAATATAAATAAGAATATGAGATTTATTGCCCTCCAGGAATTTACAATCTAATAGACAAAACAACACACAAATATAATTGTGAGGGTAGAAGGTAATAGTCAAATGAAGGAGCATGATGTTTTAAAAAGTCAAAAACAAGAACAGTTCCTGATGGAAAATGGAGATAACCTCAAAAATGCAACTCTCAATAAAAGAAAGCTTTGAGGGGAATTTAGATCTCCATCTTCTAGCCCTTAATTCAGAGGGAAGAAGAAGCAGTTGAAATAGCAAAAGTGTTAAATACCAAAAGTTGAGGTAATTTGCATGATGGTGAGATTTCAGGGTATCAATTAATTCTCAGAGGGATTGCTTTACACTAGAGCATGTCTATAGAATCAAAAATTTTGAGCTAGAAGAAAACTTAAAGGCCATTGAAGACAAATCATCTCACTGTACAGATGACAAAATTGTGGTTCATGTAACTTGAGTGACTTGCTCAGGATCAACTGTTGGAAAACATCTGAGTTGAGAGTTGAACCCAGTTTTTCCTTACTCCAAAGTGAAACTTTATTTACTCTACTACTACTCTCCTTCTCATACTGTCTTGATAAAGACTTTTTTTTTTAAAAAAATAGCCTGGGAAGGGTTCACAAATATAGAATCAGACTAAATCACATTTATAGCTCAACTCTGTTCTCTCATGCTGCTATATGTACTGCAGGGAGGAAGGAGAGGCAGAAAGACTCTCCAAGATCTGCACACAGTTCCTCACAGATTAGGACTCAATACACATGGGTGTCTCACTATCTCTCTCCTTTCCCTAGGAATCTTTGTTTAGTAACATGCACTGATTCCTTGCCTCATTCATTAAATATCTAACCACTCTTTCCAAATCTTCACAATCAGAGATGTTCCTCCTTGCTACAAACTACCTCACTTTTTTTCTTTCATGACCCTGAACCAAGAACACAAATTATATTGTAGTTCTTTAGCCATAGGATGAAATAACATTGGGAGAGTTATATGAAGTGAAGGGAGAGGCAGAGAAAGTAAAACAGAGGATATTATTCTATTAACCGCATACTCTCTCTCTCTCTCTCTCTCTCTCTCTCTCTCTCTCTCTCTCTCTCTCTCACACACACACACACACACACACATAAACAAACTTGCTTATCAAATATTTATTGCATTTATATATCAGGTCTCAGTGAACAAGAACAAGAAAAACTATCAGTGAGTCCTTAGCATCAGTTTTAAACTAAATTATATAGAATTTTGGATGCAGGTCAAAGAGCAATTAAGTAATGATTTATAGATCAAACAACAAATTGCAGAAGAGAAAGATCTATATCAGGTCATAGTAGAAACTAGCTGTTTAACCGTGGACCTATAGCTGATTAATGTTACAAATTCTAGCTAACTATATGATTCCCTCAGCTAAAGTAAATGGTGATAATAAAGTTAAGCCATAAATACTTTTTCTAACATATATAGTAAGTGCTGGCGAAACAAAGAAAAAATTGAAAGTCCATGCCCTCAAAAATACTAAATTCTACTACATACATATTGCATTCCACCAAAAGAATGTAAGTTCATTGAGAGCAGGGAAAATATGAGGTTGTGGGGTTTGATTTGGTATCCAAAACCTTTGGCAGTGTCTTGAACAAAGTTGGTAAATTTTTTAAATTTAATGTACAGAAAAAAAAATACAAGAATATAAATGAAAGCAAGACAACTGAATTTAGATCAAATATAAAAAATACTGATATCAGAGAAGCATCAAAAGGCTCTTTTTCCTGCTCTCATTACAAAGTTAGGGAACTATAGTAGAAAAATATTGCATATATTTCCAGATTTACCTGGATTGGTTGTTTTGCTTAACTATTCTTAATTAAGAGCAAAGGTTCTCTCTTTGTGGTGGATAGTAGTTGAATAAAAGTTCATAGTGAAGAAGGAAAGAAAAAAGGAGAAGAAAGAAGAAGAAAAAGCAAAAGGAGGGGAAGAAGATGATGTGAAGAAGAAAGAAGGAAGAAGACAAGAGTAAAGGGTCTTGGCCTATAGATGGAATAAATTTAATAGTAACTAATTTTTATTTGTGTTTTTTAAGTATCTAGTGAGATACATTGATGAATGCTGGTGATCCCTAATACTAGAGAGGCAAAGGAAGCTGAAATACTCAAATTTAGTTCTGAACTTAGTATGGTTAAAGACAACCAGGCATAGGCAGTTACTTTGGCACCTATATAGTTAGTCCCTAGAAGCCAAAAAAGGCAAGACTGCCTAGGGAGGGGCAAACTGACTTGAATTAGAAATGAAGGTCAAAGTTTCCCTCTTGGTGGATAGATAGGTTAAGGAATGGTCAATGAACTAGCACTTTCAGTAAATAGGGAGAACATAATAAAAAGAAATGCCAAGAATTTTTATAATCTATTTTTAAAATCTTCTTTAAAAGGCTTTAAAATTGAAGGGGAAGGAAGAACATAGCATACATATAAAACTAGATATAAATTCAATTCAACTATGGGATAAGCACTGGCTTTCTGTAAGACACTGAAAGATTAGCTATAATGTAGGAAGAATAGCAATGGAAATATTTAGAAATTCATAGAAAAAATCCAATAGAGTATACATAAATGCTTCTGACATCTAGATACAAATGTGTAGAGTATACATAAAGTGATAGATATACTAAAGATCTTATAAAAGGAGAAAAATTTGAACTGATGCTATGAAATTTGACCAATGAATATACCAAAGAAAGAAAATAAAAGAGAAGTCCCAGTCAAGATTAGCTGGCTACCTGAAGTAGAAGCTTTGAACACAGTCCCCACATATCTAATCCATCAGAAATGAAATTATTCCTACACTCAATAATAATTAAAATATATGATGAGAAACCACAAAAAGTAACTACCTCCACCCTCAAACTGAAAACAAAATTCATTCAGAGACCTGGAGACAATAGGAAATGGGACCACTAGCAAAAGCAAAGCTAAGAAAGGCATCTTCCCTCTGCAATCATAGTCACTTGCAGCCTACAAGTCTCTGTACAGGAATGGAAGATGCACTCCAAAGTTGTCAGAGGATCCAAGGATGAAGATCTTCAAAGTTTTAAATGAAAGCTGACAAAAAAAAATCTAAGAAGCACTGAGGTTACTAACATTCTGTCCTGAAATGACATAAAATGCATATGAAATCTAATTATGTGAACCTCAAAGATTGGACTGAGATAACATAACTCCAAAAGACAGAGAACAGTGCAAGAATTTTAGTTATCTAGAACATGAACAAGCAGTGGGTATAGACCTCATTTCAGTAACTAAAATAAAAAAGATTCATAAACCAAAGAAAGTACCAACAATTATTGATACACACATGCACATACACACATACACAAATACACACACTCACACACAAAGTATTGTAAATCTAGAGATGCCCCTTAAATGTTAATTAATTCTATAATACATATATATATATATATACAGAGAATGAAATAAAAAATATGAATGCCTCCAAAAGTTATCATAAATAGCTAAAAGAAATGAGCAATATATGACAATGAAATAAATACTCTGAGGACATGAATTGAAAAGGGAATACATAGCTTTGAAGAATAAGAGATAAATTATGCAACTAATGGACTGCCTAAAATCTACAGTATAACAAATAAAAATCAAATGACAACATGTGACAGTGATAAATATTAAGAAGGTCAAAAGAAGGAAAAAAGAAAAAGAAAATAAATTTCTCATCATAAAACAACTAACCTGCAAAATATATCAAGGAGAAAGATTTAAGGATCATCTAATTCCCTGTAAACAAATATAGAAAAAGTCTGATATCATAAATAAAAACTGTTCAGATCTATTAGACCCAGAGCACAAAGTAAAACCCATAACAATCCATTAGTCACTCCCTCAAAGTAAAGTTCCTCAAAAGTCAAAAATTATATAGGTCCTATGACAAGAAAAAGTATTCTAAATGTTATTAAAGAATCAATTCAAGTACTGAAAGTCTAGAGTTAGAATTCCTAAGATCTCATAGCTTCAACCATAAATGAGAGGTGATCTTGGATTACCATATACCAAAAGGTAAATTATAGAGACTTACATATAATTTATTCTGCAACAATAAGTATAATTTTATAGAGAAAGGGGAAATGAAAAGTTAATGCAATAGAAACATTTAAGAATTTCTGATAAAATTATCAGGACTAAATAATAACTCTGAAATCCAAACATAAGAGTCAAAATGAAAGGGATTGCATGTCTTCATAACATTAATGACTTGAAAGGTTATCAAAAGCAATGAATAAGAATAAAAGGCATCCTTGTAGCAGAGAATATAAATAAACAAAACTAATTTAAACACACATTTAGAGACAGGGTTTAGAGTAGAAATGTGTCAAACTCTAAAAGAGGGGAAAAAAAGCAAAAGTAGGTGAAAATTAAATGTAAGATAATAGGAGAGGAAAGAGTTATAAGAAAATAAATGTCTTGATCCTAAAGGAAAAAGTTAAAAAGAAAGAAAAAAAGCAAAAAAATAGAATCTTAAGGGAGAGTCTTAGATTGCCCCTTGGACAATTAGGATTTTGCTGAACAAATTTGATATAGAAATATTATTATACTTTAAGACATAATGAAAGAAGGAATTTCAGAGAATCTTAGGTATTATGAAGTAATGCAAATTTAATGGAGAGCCAGCCAAATACTTTATATGTGAACAGCAATGCTGTACAGAAGAAAAAAAAATAGACTTGAAAATTCTAAGCAATTCAATAATTAACCTTGTCCCCAGAAGGTACATGAATGAAACAAGGTATCGTTTGATGGAATTTTATATTGTACAGAAAGAGAACAACATTTTTGGGCATGGTCACTGTGTATAATTAATTTTGTTATTTGTTATTTTTGGTTAATGGGACAGGGCCAGGATTGAATGGTTATCAATAAGAAAGATAAAAAAAGAGAGAGTCAATTGGCGGCTAGGTGGCACAGTGCATAAAGCACCAGCCCTGGAGTCAGGAGTACCTAAGTTCAAATCACGCCTCAGAGACTTAATAATTACCTAGCTGTGTGACCTTGGGTAAGCCCCTTAACCCTATTTGCCTGGCAAAAGCCTAAAAATAAAAATTTAAAAAAAGAGAGTCACGGAAACATTTTTAAATGCATGTTAGGGGGTAGAAGAAAGTATCATAAGAAGCAAAGTCAAGCTGTTTTAGTATAAAGAAGATATCATTATTTGCATATATATTAATAAAGCAAGTGTTATAAAATGGAAATTCTCTTTTTCCGAGAATTTTTTAAGGTTCTGTTAAATGTATGGAAAGACTATCTTGTGATCTCCAATGTTAGAAGAAAAGGTAAATATTTAATAAAAATATTTGAAGAATTACAAAGTATGGTAATAGGGAATACTTAATTTAAGCTACTGTCATGGGAAAAAAAAATCTAAGGACCATTGATTTGGAAGAGTGTGGCAGAGCAGTTAAATGGAGAACCATGAAAACAGAGGTAATCAAATTTATATCAATAGTATAGACAAACTGGACATAAAGAGGAAATAAATGATTATTTCAGAAGGCATATAATAACTATGGTCAAAAGGTATTATAATAATGATGGAGGAATGAAATTATCCAGACATTTATTTAAAAATAAGTATGCCAGAAACTAAGCATTAAGCAATATTTCAAACCATAAGTTAAAATAAGAACAATGATTCAGATACAAAGGGTCATATAAAAAGCAAATTAGTAAAGTATGAAAAAAGTTATCTTTTAGATTTGTGGAAAAGGGAATAGTTCACAATAAAAAAAGAAGTGGAGAGATTAACAAAAAGTAAGATGGATAATTTCTGTAGCATCAAGTAGGAAAGTTTTATACAAACAAAAGCAATGCAGCAAAAATTAGAAGAAAATTAGAAGGAAATTAGGAGGAGGAGATCTTGTAGCAAATTTATCAATAAATGACTTATTTCTGAATTATATAGTAATTAACCCATATTAGTTAATGTTAAAAATAAATAATGAACTTAAAAAAAAACCTGTGTATATTTTCGATTCAACACCATCACCACCAATTAGTTCTATGTCCCAGAGAGAACAAAGAAAAGAAAGGACCCACATATACAGTTTTTTATTTAATAGCAACTCTTCTTGTCTTGGTAAAAAAAATGGAAGCTAAAAGCATATCAATCAATTATGGAACAGCTAAATGAGTTATGGTATATAAAAACAATGGAATATAACTTTGCTGAAAGAAATTTTGAAGGGCATAGTTTGAGAAAAACCTGGAAAGATTTGTATGAACTGATGCAAAGAAAAGGGAAAACCATCAAAACATTATGTTCAGTAGCAACAGTATCACAAAAATAATAACTGTGAAAGTCTTAATAACAAAAAAATTCCAACTGACTACTAATGATAACATATATTATCCTCTTCTAAGTAGAGAAATAAGGGTCTCAAAGTTGTCATTGAAGCATGCTTCTTCTGTTTCTTTTTTCTTTTCTTTTTCTCCTTGAACATGGTTACTGTGGAAATTTGCCTTGCATTACTTCATATTTTAATGGATTTTATATATTTATTGCCTTCAAAATGAGTGAATGGTAGGCAGCTAGGTGACATAGTGGATAAAGCACTGGTCCTAGAGTCAGGAGTACCTGGATTCTAATCCAGTCTCAGACACTTAATAATTACCTAGCTGTGTGGCCTTGGCCAAGCCACTTAACCCTGTTCGCCTTGCAAAAAACTAAAAAAAAAATGAGTGAATGGAAGCTTGGGGGGCTAAGAATCTGGAACTGAAAATAAATAAAATTGAAATGTTTAAGCATTAAAATGTTTTTCAAAAAATTAGACTTGTTCTATTTGGCCCCAATTTGCAGAAAAGAAAATTTATCTATTTATCTATCTATCTATCTATCTATCTATCTATCTATCTATCTATGTATCTGCATATAAATACATATATATATATATATGTATATATAAAACTAAGGGGAAATATTACCAATAGAGCTATTTAAAAGTGAAATTGACTGCTTTTGGAAGTCATATATTTGTTGTACAATAGCAATTGCTGAAATGAAAGTGAGTCATATCTAACGGTATAGGGAAGTCCTGTTCATATATTGGTTGAACTAAATGTCCTTTGAGGTCCCTCCCAATTTCCAAATTTTATTTTACTCTGGTTTGGAGGATCTTTCCTAATTCTTGATAGAATTTCTTTACTTTTTCATGGAAATGAAAATAGATACGAACATCTATACAATACATAAAATATGAGGTCATCTTTATTATGTTTATTCTGAATGCTTGAAACTAAGTATCCCATACAATGATGTTCTTGCTATCTTAGGACATACAGTGAATTTGATTCTAAAACCATCTTTATTTTCCTCTTCAGGGAAATCATGTGATCTATATTTATATTGCATTTGAACTTCATTCTAGTTTCTGTCTTCGTTAATAGTGACAATAATAGTGTTCATTTAAAAGAGTTCTTCCAGTGATTTCATTGAACAACTAAATACTATGAGTACTACTAACAGAAACATTAATGGTTTAAAATAGTCTAGAAATCATACAGTTCTGAGGAAAATCTACTCCTTTTTCTTATTCTGCAACTGTCTTCTCATAAGTGGAAGCAGAAACTCTACTTTTTTTACTTTTCTCTGTTATGGATAAGTTTGTCTAAAATGATTTCAATATAAGATGGCACAAAAACTACCAGAGGACCTAGCACAAACTTTATGCTATAGACATAAAAAGACTTTTGTAAATAATAATGTCAGTTATCTGTTAACATTTTAGTATATATTTCTAGATTGACCTCTGTTCTGAACTTTTTTCCTTTTAGGTTTTTGCAAGGCAATGTGGTTAAGTGACTTGCCCAAGGCCACACAGCTAGGTAATGATTAAGTGTCTGATGCCAGACTTGAACTCAGGCACTCCTGACTCCAGGGCTGGTGCTCTATCCACCCTTTTCTGAACTTTTTAAAGGAAAATTTACTTCTCCATCAAGTAAATGAAAATCTAAGGTTTTATGTGAGAATGTTGCATTTTGAAGGAATCTGTAGAAATTTCTATCATCTTCTCAATCAATGCATCTAAGTGTGAATTCTTAATTATGCTACAGTATAGGAACAAAATGTGTTGAAATCTTGCTTGGGAAATAAATGTTTGCATTTCCAGTAAAATTTCCCATTTATTTCCATCATAATATTACAAATGTATTTCTATAGGAAAAATTTTTCCCAAGATATGAAAAACTATAATTGAAGAATGCAGCAATGTTTATGCTGAAATAATATTAACCAATGTATGTTATTAAAATTACTGGCACTAAAACTGTTAGAACAAACAGATATTGTAATGAGAGAGGAAGAAAGATGCACAAATTATTTAGTTAAGTAGGTAGTATGAACAGAGAAGTTCCCCTGGAGGTGGTGGGGGGGAACTTTAGCTAGAACTACTTGTTAAAGTAATTACTGAAGTCAGGTTTAATAAAAATTCTCTATGATGAAAAAAATCAAAAAATCAAAAGAGAAAAGGAAATATTTGGATGTTAGTTATTAGATATATTAAAACTATTCAGCATAATCCATCATTGAGAAAATCCAAATAAGTGAATATTTTAAAAAATTATGAAACAAACAATTTCCATTGCCGAGTCCATCATTTCCACCACTTCTAGACATGGAGAAATCAGTGACATAAAGGCAAGTGATCAATTGATCATTTCCCCTTTCTCCTTCAACTTCTGTAAACATTACAATAGAATTACTAGGTTATTTTTTCTGTCAGGAGTAAGCTAAAACATGGATGATTTGTACTGTTTTTTTTAATAAATCATAAAATAAAATATTTGAATTAGAAGATATGAAGAGGACCAGAAGTTTAATCTTCCATCTAATGCATGAACAAATTCTTCAATAATTTAAAATCTCTGTGTCCATGGTTTCAGAGATCAGAAACTAAGTTTTGCACATTCAGTTTTAAGGGATATTGCTAATTAGTAGAAAATTTTACTTTATATTGATATAAATCTATGTCTTTGGGATTTCCAACATTTGGCTCAAGGACTACACAATGAAATGGAAAAAAAAATTAGGTCTCCTTCAAATAGATTGTCTTAAAATATTTGATGTCTCTCTTCAGGATAAGGATTTCCAATTTTTCAATATGTTCCTCATATGAAAAGATTTGTTAAGAATCACAGTTTTCAGTCCTTTTATGGATTTTGATGTAGTAGTTGACATTCAAATATATGATCCATGTCTACTGAGCAACAATATTACAGAAGGAACTGAAATGTATCAGACTTGATATTCTCACTATAAATGACTCCAGGAAATATAAAGAAGTTACAGATGAATGGAAAGATGGGTCATAGCTTCTTTCTGGAAAAAGCAAATAAAAGAATTGATTTTATTGTGTATTCAATGCAGCAAGAAATATCATTTCATAGGTTAATTGCTATAGGTTAAATGTTCATGATAAATATATGAAAAAGACCACCATGAAAGAAATTGCACCTTATGCACTTTTTTAAGTAGGTGAAAGCATACCAAGAATGTCTAATAAGTATTTTTTACTTTATTCACTATTTTGTCAGCAGAGAAGGCAACTCCAAGTTACAATGTCCAATTGGTTACATTATTTAAATGCAAAATCTGTATTTGCTTAAAAGCTTATTTTATGAAGAATTCACACAAGGTAGGCCCTCAAATGATGGTTAGAAAAAAACAATAGAAGGGAGGCTAGGTGGCGCAGTGGATACAGCATTGGCTCTGGAGTCAGGAATACCTGAGTTCAAACCCAGCCTAAGACACTTAATAATTACCTAGTTATCTGGCCTTGGGAAAGCTTTGCAAAAACTAAAAAAGAAAAGAAAGAAAAAAAACAATAGAATAACACTCTCAAGAATCTTCTGAAAGGGGCAGCTGCATGGCGCAGTAAATAGAGAACCAGACCTGGAGTCAGGAGTACCCAGGGTTCAAATCAGGCCTCAGACACTTAATAATTACCTAGCTGTGTGGCCATGGGCAAGCCACTTAACCCCATTTTCCTTGCAAAAATCTAAAAAAAAAAGAATCTTCAGAAGAATATTGAAATTGATTGCACAACACAGGAGACACTGGGAAACGACCACTCATCATGGAGTCATCAACGGCACAGTGTTCTATGAGTGAAGCAGAAATGCATAGCTCAAAAGAAACATGAGATGCACAAATACGGACTATTAGAATCTGACCTATGGTAGAAAATTCCAAGCTCATATTCATCTGATAAGCCACCATCAGATCCACAGTACCTGGACCCCAAAATAGTGATACCATTTTGGTCCACTTCAGGAAAGAAGGACAACAACAAACAAACCAATTATAATTACCAAGTGATAGTTAGAGTAGGCACTATACATGATATTAGACTTGAGGAAATTGAGGTTCACAGAAGATAAATGACTTTGCCAAGATCATACAGCTGATGAGTAATAAGGCCATAAATTTAGACCTTTCTCTAATTCTAATATTACTTTCTCAGTTCCATGCCTCAGGAGATTTTGACATCAGAATTAATCTTGACAGTTGGTTGGGTGCATTTTACTGAGTTTCAAAAACTCGATTATCTCCAGACTTTCTCTCAACAGTGACTATTTTATTATTTATTTTTAAATCAAATTTCAATGCTTTTCAATAAAAACTATTTATCTAGACTTCATTACTATCTAATTTTGGAATTCTGAACATTCCCTAAAAAATTTTTCCCTAAATCAACAATTTAGATAATCCCTTCCAATTTAAATTTAACTTTCAACTAGGTTAAACAGATCTCTGCAATGATGAATTTTTATTTTTAAGTTACCCACAATGCTTTTAACAGTATTTTCTGGCTTTCCAATCTAATGGACATAGAACATCTCATAGTAAAAGTCGAAAGATAAACAACTCCAATGTTGTGAATCCTCAAATTCAATTTGTCTTTTTTTACTCTCAATTTCATACCATGTAAAACTGGGTTTTTGAAAGTATTCTCATTCTCATAGGGAAAACCTATAATGGTACAGTGATTCAACCATATGCGTTTTTCTTCATGAAGCAAAAGCATACATTTACAACCCATTGCAAAAAGTATTTATTAAGTATTCAACACATACAAGGCTAATGGAAGTGACAGAAATTCAGCTGAGCTACTTAAAATCCTAAAAGATGGTGCCATTAAAGTGCCACATCATTTAGCCAGCAAATTTTGAAAACTCAACAGTGGCCACTGGATTGGAAATGATCAGGTTGTATTCTAATCTTTAAAAAGGACAATGTCAAAGGATGTACAAATTACTGAAAAACTCTTCATTCACATACCAGATAGATTTTGCTTTAGATTGTGAAAGCCGTGCTTTCACAATATGTGAACCAAGATCTACCAGAAGTGAATGCTGGTTTTCAAAGAGGCAGAGAACTAGAGACTAAGCTGCTGGATTTTGGAGATAGCAAGGGAGTTCAAAAATATCTAATTCTGATTCATTGACCTTTGTAAATAAAGAAAAAATCCTTGACTATGGATCACAATAGTATAATATCATCTTATCATGGAAACTGAATGCGGATCAAGAAGCAACACTTAGAACTAAATATGGAAAAACTGTTTTAAGATTGAGAAAGGAGAATGACTATTTAACTCACATACAGAGTATCTCCAGCAAAACGCAAGGCAAAATGAATCAAAAGCTAGAATTATGATTGCCAGGAAAAAATATCAACAATCTTAGATATACAGATGGTACCATTTTGGTGGCAAAAAGTGAAAGAAAATTTCAAGAAACCTCGATGAAGATGAAAAGTAAGAGTCTAAATGCTGACTTGGAACTTAACATTAAAAAAAATTAAGCACTTGACATTATTTACTACAAATGAAGAACAGAAGCACTATCAGATGTTATATTCTTGAGTTTAAAGATCACTGCAGACAGTGCTTGCAGTCATGAAATTAAATAAGGGATATCTTGCCAACAAAGGTTTGTGTAGTGAAAACTATGGTTTTTCCAACAGTAATGTACAGCTGTGATAATTGTAGTATAAGGTCATTTGAGTGCTACAGAATCAATGCTTTTGAATACTCAGGACTACTTTTGAGAGTTCCTTGGACAGAAAAAAGATCAAGTTAGTCAATACTTAAAGAAATTAATTCAGACTATTCATTTGAAGGTCAGATAGTGATGCTATAAGGTAAACACATCAGTCACATAATGGGAAGTTAGGACTCATTGGAAAAGACATCGATATTGGAAAAGTTTGACGGCAAAAGGAGGGACAGCAGAGGAGGTGTATAGTTAATATCATATAAGTAACAAGTAAGAGCTTACAGAGACTTCAGGAAAGAGTGGAACGTAGAAGGATCTAGAATGCTAAGGTCCATGGGATCCTAGAAAAGTTGGACTGGATTGAACAACCGAATATAACAACAAGCATTCAAAGGCACTGTACTGAGCCCTGAGGATGTAAAGACAAAATATATATTTCCCTATCTTCAGGAAACTTACACATTACTGAATATTTACAACAAATAAGAATATGTTTATTTGAGATGGAATAATTAATAAAAATAGGGAGTAGGAATCAGGAAACCATGATGTTTGGCTTATGAACTCCTTTGGCAGTCTGGCATAACCTATGTAATCTTTCCCCAAATAATATTTATCAATATATAATACAAAATCCATGGAATTCTAAAGGATATCAATTATATTGAAATTGTCATTTATCATCACGTTAATTCATATCTACTTGTCTATCTATTTAAAGGGGTTTTTAACCTATGAATTTCAGTTATTTTCCATGTCTGTATCTATCTAAATGCATTAGACAGATATGAATTTGTGCATGTATAGAGGATATAGAAAAAGCTATCTGTTTTGATATTGATCTAGATACAGATACAATCTTTTTTGCAGGGGTTATGTTTTTGCAAGGCAATGGGGTTAAGTGGCTTGACAAAGGCCACACAGCTAGGTAATTATTAAGTGTCTAAGACTGGATTTGAACCCAGGTACTCCTGACTCCAGGGCCGGTGCTTTATCCACTGTGCCACTTTGCCACCCTGATACAGATACAACCTTAAAGATACTGATATGAATGTGCAGATTTGTCTAAATCAAAATAGAAAGTCATATATAATTATGTCTATATAGATAGAGAGATGTAATAAAATAGGATTAAAAAAAAGAGAAATGAGAGATGAGATTGAGATAGATAAGAGATAGATACAGAAAGAAAGTTCACAGCCTCTCTCTATTGTTAGTTCTCCAGCTAATGTACTATTTAAGCTTCTAGGTGGTACAATTGATAGAGGGCAGAACCTGGAGTCAGGAAGATTTGAGTTCAAATCTAACATTCATACTAGCTGTATGACCCTGAGCAGGTAACTTAGCCCCAGTTTCTTCATTAGTAAAATGAGTTGGAGAAGGAAATTACTAACTACTCCAAAATCATTCCTAAGAAAACCCAAATGGGGTCACAAGGAGTTGGACAAACCTGAAACAATTCAGCAACAAAGAAAATGCACCATTTGGGAGAGTCAAGGGGAGGACATCACTGATTCTGGCCAAAGTTTTGGGGCCAAAATTTATACCCATGAAAATCTAACAAACCAATACTATAGGCTGATCAAGGTAAACCTAGACACTATATTAGGTAGAATAAGACTAGATTGGATAAAAGAGGAACAGAGACCGACAGACAGACAAAGAGACTGTATATATCTTCTAAAAGTACAATTAGCCATGATAGTGAGGAGTAAGGTTGATGACAGCTAGTGGCTAGTACATGGTCTTTAATAAATTCTTTTTGAAAAGTTGCCTTCCCTCTTTATCTGCCTCATGTCACATATCTATAAAGACTATGACATCAAATTATGGTTATAACATGTACATTATCTTGATTATAGTGAGGTGAATGCTGTATATAGACATCCTACTCACTACCTTTTCCAGAACCATGATCTTATTTAATGAGAAATAGTATTTCTGGTGATGCCTGGGTACTGAGGGAGTCCTTAGCCTTGTAGACATGGGGTCCCTTTCATGTCTGCAAGACACCATGGCTCTCCAGCAATTCCAGACAAAGTGACAGTATACGATTTTCTGGTGAGAAAGTGACAACAATAGAGCATATCCAAACCTGCCTTTCAATGATCTAATCATCAATATACTCCATTATACTCCCCTCCCTGAAATCTAAAGACTTACATTTCCCCAAAGTTGTTCAGCGGGTCATGGGAATCATGCCTCCAGATTGCTAGTTACATCATTTAAGGTCAGAACTATGATGATATCTGATCCTCTTCTAATCTCCACCTTTCATTCTTCATTAATGAAAACATTCTTGGCAAATTCTTTGGCTCTGGTCTGTCTTGTGCCATCCAAGAATGTCACCTCTAGCAGTAATGTAATAGGTAAGGACAGTGGGAATATCATTCATCCATTCATCCACATCAACAATCAGATAAAGAGGCATTAGGATAACTTTAGAGAGTCATGAGTTTGTTGTATCCCCCAGAATTTAACAAAGAACCTGGCATATAGCACTTAATCAATGTTGGATCTAACATATTAATAGAAAGGAATAAGGTAGGGTCTGAGTATATCATATAAACAGGGAGATTCATTAAGGATTTTATAAATTTAATACCATTACTATAGATCCTGTCAAATTGTAAGTTTTCAGTACACTGGTTTGGATTTTCTTAGCAAAGAAACTGGATTGGTTTGTCATTTTTTTATCTCACATTATAGTTGAGGAAACTGAGGCAAGTAGGGTTAGTAAATGTCTCATACCAGACTGAATCTCAGGTCTTCCTGCCTCAAGGCTTGAAACTATCCATGACACCATTTATTTTAGAAATGAAAGCAAAAGAAGGATCTGTACCTGAAAGGATAAAAGCTGGAGCCAGCTCTAAAATACTTGCCAAAATAATTGCTAAATTTTATTGTGAACACTTAAACCTAAGTAATAGGCAATCACCACAATCATTGCTTGATTTATTATTTTATTTGTATATACCTATTGTGAAACACTTATCAGAACATTTGTGGTCTATTCTTTATAGAGCTTAAGCTCAGCAGGAACTCAATAGAAGGCTTAGAGAATGAAGTTATCACAAGAATAGAGACCTGGTGACTGGAGGCTAGCAATAATAATTACAATATTAGTAAGAATAAATGATATTTATATAACATTTTAAAGTTTTCAAAGTACTTTATTTCAGTTATCTCATTGGAGTCTTACATCACACCTGACTGGAAGGTATGTTAGAAATTATCCAAGGATTTTAATCATTTCTTTATATGGTAGACCCCTTTGACAGTCTAGGGAAGTCTAAAGACTTTTCAGAAAAATGTTTCTAAACTCAGTTGCACACACATTTATAAAGACATAAATATGTATATGTGTATATATATATATATATATATATATATGAAATGATAGCAACAAAACAACAGAAAAGCTTCATAATCCTCACTTTAATAAACTTCTTATCCAGACTTCCTCAGTGAAGAAGAAACTAAAGATTAATGTGTCTCTAAACTGGTTTGCAAACTCAAGATTACAATGCTTTTAGTGATTTATAATATGCAGATAGCTTTGAACTTTTAAACAGAATCCTAGATACTTAAATCCAAATTAAAACTTTCAGTCACTGGCAATACAAATATTACCACAGTCAGTGGTATAGTGCTGTGCAAAGAAGACTTTCAGAGCCCTTACTCAAAAAAAGCGGCTTCTTTTACCAGTTTTAAAAAAAGTATGCGGATAAGGAGGAAATGCTGAATATTCAAAAAATATCTGATCATTGACTATCATCTTAGACTGTGTATGTGTGTGTGTGTGTGTGTGTGTGTGTGCATGTGATAGGACACAGTGTTTACTTTTAAGCCTGGGGGTTTATGTTTTCCTTGTGTAGTGGGAAATAGTTTAGTGTCCAATAGTCAAGTATTTCTATTATTCAGGCATGTGTTTGCAAATGGGGATCCTAGAAAATCCTTCTATATAAATCATCCCCAAAGCAAAATAATCAAAATGCCAAAATGCAGCTCTTGAACCATAAGAGATATTAAAATGGACTTTCAAATCAAGATGAACTTTACTGAATTAAATAAACCAATGAATTAATTACATTCCTCAAGTGTGAGATATTCTGAAAGAAAATTAGAAATCTTGTAGCTGTATCTTCTGGGATAATTTCATTTGTCTAGGTCAAAAGGTTCAATTATTGTAAATTCACTAATACTTTTAAGGCCATCTTCTAGCAATAATGAATTATTAAACTCCATGGTAACATTCCTATTAGTATCCATTGCATGCTTACTGAATAAATAATATTCCTTCAACTAATTTATTGACTAGGCTAAATCAACAGATACTCAATTTTTTTAAATTAAGATTTAGAAATGTTTTCTAATTTAGATTAATATAATAACATGAAGCATTAATTTAATATAAAGAAGAAAACTCTTAAAGGATAACTTGCTTTTGCATGTCCCTAAATTAAGTCAGAATTTTAGCTAAAAAACAAACATTGATTTTTAAAACATACTAGGGTTTCTTAAGGGCTTTTAACAGAGAAAAACTGTCTTGAAATCAGTGCTCTGTATGTATTTATTTACTTTTTCCCATAGCTCATAATATTGGCAAACCAATGTATATATGTGTGAAAAATTTACATTGCAAAGATCTGTGATAAAATATTGCCAAATTGAAAGTATTCAATTAAGTATTTCACCAAAAGAATCCATGATGACAGTGTACTATTACCCTGATCTGACTGTACACTGGCACATACAGTTCCCAAAATCTTCTTGCATGCAATCTAAAGTTTGATTTTTTTTATAATCATGCCAGAACACTGTAAGTTCTGTCCTTCAAAGAGACATAAAGGGTTCCTAGAGCTATTTTCTTTTTTTCTGAATATAGAAAACTATTGTATAGGTATATTACATTCTCTATAATTCCTTATATATAAACCAGTTGTTTTGTATGTATTTTGGACTGTCCATATAATCCAAGCTATTCCCCCACTAAACTTTGGTTTTCTGAATCCATGCATTCATATTGTCAAGGGTCTATCATCATTCAACTGAAACTGCCCTGTAGAAAGAGATTATTGACCTCTTAATTACCAAATCAATGGAATTTTCTGAATCCTTATCCTTCTCAGTAGTATTTGATTCTGTGATCACCTTCTTCTGGAAATTCTCCTCTTTAGGTTTTTGCCAGTCACCCGTATCCTCGTTTTCCCCCTTATTTATCTCATCTCTTCTGCTTCTTTTGCTGGTTCTTCATCCAGATCAGACCCATTAACCCTGGGAGATATATAAAGGTCTATCTTGGTTCACATTCTCTTTTCTCAATATGCTATCAGTTGGAGAATTCATCTTTTTCCATATGTTCAGGTAATTGTTTTATTGAACTAAAGTCACAGATTATCAGCTTCTTCTTGGACATCTAAGACTGTATGTCATCATAAACTCAAGTTGTTCAAAATATCACAGTGCTTTCTTCAGTGCTGTCTTCCTAATTTTTCTGTTACTCTTGAGGTCCCCATCATGCTCCAAGTTACCCAGATTAACAATTTTCAATGTCATTCTAGAGAACCTCATTCCAAATCAAGACATATATCTAATAAATTGCCAAATCTTTTCATTTCTACCTTCAAAACATTTTTCAACTATTTCACTTTCTCTTTTATAATGCAGTCAGCAGTTGTTTCAACTGTTGATGATGATGATGATGATGATATTTACATAGCACTTGATAGTTTACAAAATATATTATAAATATTATATCATTGATCCCTGAGAGTAAGATATGTTTCACTCCTTTAATCAATAATCAATTATGTGACTTTCATTTTTCTTATTTAAAATGAGAATAAGGTAATCTATAGTTCCTAACATTAGTTTAAATCAGTAAACACTCTTCAAACCTCAATGTGCTAAATATCATGCTAACTATGATTATTATTACTTAATTTTACAAGCAAAGGAAATGGGTCTGTGATTATATAATTGCAGAGAACTCTAAGATCATTCAAGTCACTTGATGAATGCAAATTGACAACTTCTACACTACAGACCTTGTTAAAGAGTTTCCCCGAGCACTGGAAAGATTTAACTTATCTAAAATTACTTGCTCCACATGTTTCAGAGACATTCTTTGAATCCAGTCATAACTTCTTGGATTTGAGACAGGTTGTCTTTCTACTCTATTACAGTACTATTATTATTGTTGTTGCTATCTCTTCAAAAAATAGCTTACATAGCATGTTACTAAATAATATCGTAAAATTTATCATCGTAATTTATATGATCATACAAGATTAACACTGACCTAGAAAACATAATGTTTTAAAAGAAATTGTGTGAGGATGTAGCCATGCTACTCTCTTATCATATTTTCATTTTGACTTGCATATTACTAATTTTACCCAGAATTATTATTGTGTCTAAAATGTATCTCTTATTCTATACTTTTTATTCTACACCTCATCTCTCTGACAGGATACAGATATTATGCTTCAAGTTCAATCCTCTAACCTTATGTTTTATCTTAGCTCTGATCAAACTTTTGAAGTTTTTCAAAATTGCTTTGTTTTCTTTTGAACGATATGATTTTCACATTATTCTCCATCAGTGGAGAGAAGTCCTTCTGGTTTCCACTGAAATTGTGCATTTATCATTTCTTGTAGTTCTATAATGTTTGCAATGATATATCATTTGTCTAATCATTTCCTAAGAGGTAGGTATCCTTTCAGTGATTAGTTTGGAGCTACTATGAAAAGAGTTGTTTAAATATTCATGTAAAACTGGATGCTTAATGGGACATTTTTGGGATATAGAGGTATTATCAATATTGCTGAGTCAAAGAGTATGGATATTTTTAGTGATATTCTAGAATAGTGCTTAATTAATTCATTTTTTGGTGTATCAGTGTACTTTTCTTCACCTCCTCCACCATTGGCCCTCCAGATAACTGAGAGGTGAACTCTGAGAACTGCTTTAATTTGCCTTTCACTAATTATAATTTATATATAGAATAGGTCATTTTCAACTTGGATTACTTTCTTTGAAAAACCACCAGTTCAGGGGCAGCTAGGTGGAGCAGTGGATAGAGCATTAGCCCTGGAGTCAGGAGGATCTGAGTTCAAATGTGACTTCAGACAATTACTAATTATCTAGCTGTTTGATCTTCAACAAATCACTTAACCCCATTGCTTTGAAAAAACTAAAAAACAAAACAAAACAAAAAACTCACCAGTTCATATCTTATGACAATTTGTATATTGAGCAATGGCTTAATCGTATTTGTTTGAAGAAGCTCTCTCTATATATCTTTAGTATAAACTTCTAAGTCTTTTTCATTTTTTCTTTTATGTTTTATTTTTTATTTGGAATAAAATAAGTATTTTATAATAGTATATTTAAAAGATGATTGTATATGAAACTGCAAGTCTATAAGCACAACTTGCTATTCTTTTCAAATATATAATAAAGTTATCATGTAAATTTCTTTTTTTTCTTCCCTTCCTTCCCCTATTCTACAAATGGTTACCATTAAACACAAATTACATATGTGCATATTGCATATATATACCCATGTATATGTATCCAATCATTCTGCACCTACTTTTACTTAACAGTTCTTTG
Source organism: Macrotis lagotis (assembly GCF_037893015.1). Taxonomy (NCBI): domain Eukaryota; kingdom Metazoa; phylum Chordata; class Mammalia; order Peramelemorphia; family Peramelidae; genus Macrotis; species Macrotis lagotis. The sequence continues at coordinate 430,160,699 of NC_133666.1, read as the reverse complement.
GATAAAGATAGTGATTTTTTATATGTCCTTTATACTTAATTTGGGCATTTTTAATAATCAAAATACCTTGAATTCACTCAAAGTCATTCTTTTTTTTTAGGTTTTTGCAAGGCAAATGGGCTTAAGTGGCTTGCCCAAGGCCACAAAGCTATGTAATTATTAAGTGTCTGAGACCGGATTTGAACCCAGGTACTCCTGACTCCAAGGCTGGTGTTTTATCCACTATACCACCTAGCTGCCCCGTCAAAGTCATTCTTAAAACAATATTGTTATTCTCTTGATTTTGCTCACATCATTCTTCATTACTTCATCTCAGTTTTCCCTAAAATCATTGAGCTCATCATTTCTTATATCACAGTGTTATTCCAATATTGTTATATACAAGAACTTATTTAGTCATTCTCCAAATTATGAGCATCCCTACAATTTCCAAGTTTTTTTAACTTCAAGGAGAGCTACTAAAACATTTTAAAAGATATATATATATATATATATATATATATATATATATATATATATATATATATTCCTGTCCTTTTCCCCCTAATCATCTTTGAAAACAGACCAAGAAGTGGTATTGCTGGATCAAAGAATAGAGGTAATATAATACTCTTTGGACATAATTTCAGTTTTCTCTCCAAAATATATTTTTGCTCATTTACCTATGTTCCTGCTAATGCTAACTGTATTATTACTGTTTACCCAAAACCTTTTAAATGTTGTAGAATCAAATTTGCACATTTTAAATTCTGTAGTGTTTAAATTCTTTCTATTGTTTAGATATAAACTCTTCCCAGACCTATAGATCTAAAGAACAATTTTCTTGCTTCTCTAATTTGTTTGCACCGTCACTTTTATAACTAAGTTAATCAAAAATAATTAATAAATGATTTTTATGTTCCACACCCTGGACCAGTTTCTCAGGATATAAATAAGTGACAAGTAATAGTCCTTAACCCAAGCAACTCTCAATTTAAGTAATGCTCCTATTTGGAGTTCATGAGAGTATGTAGTATGAGATACTGATTTATTTCTAATTTCTGCCAGACTGCTTTCTCAGAAGTTTTTGTCAAAGAGCATTCTCATATTTTCACCAAGGATGCCTTCATTATGGCAAATGCACATAAAATTAAAATCACATAAAATTAAAATGAACATTAATCACATATATTAAAATCACATAAAATCAAACTTTTATACACATTTTTAAAGATCACTGTGGGTTGGAGAATTATACTCCTGACTTGATATTAATCAAAAGCAACATAATAGTAATAATCAACAACAAAGTATTCTCCAAAATTCCAAAAGCCATATTTATTCCAAAACCTGAATTGCTCAGAAATTGAATTTATCTTAGATAAAACTATTTTACCAAAAAGCCTATACATGAATAATTACCTAAAAATATTTAAGAATATTTTTAAAGGATGGAACCCTGTCAGACACTTAAAACCTCCAAATATATAGAATGAAAAATTCCAAAAGAGAACTATTAAAACAAACCAAAGACATTTGGGAGCAGGAAGAACAACTACTAAACTTGTCTTAATACATTTAATTACTTTTAAAAATTAATCTATATTTTAAGATTTTCCATCAATTACCTCAAAAAATCCACTAGTAAATTTTCCACCAAACAAATCAAAATAGAAATAAAGGGATAAAAAGTTGTCTCAGAACCAATTTTATCCTAACTTCATTTATAAAATTTGGAACACATCCGTATATAGAAAATATCATTTTGTCTTTATGAAGACTGTGATGTTTTTATTTCATTAATTTATCTCATTTATTTTTATTATTAGCCTTGTTTTACAAATGTCTAAATGGAGGAACACATAAATGAAAAATGGAAGAGCTACCAAATGATCCAGGCATTCATACATCAAGTCTAATGATATTTCCATTACATCTTACTAGCCACTATTCAAATGATTATGATGAATGTGTGAGGTGGTGTGACTAGCTATGGCAGACTCAAGAACATTTGACAGGTGGTCAATATGGTACCTGGTGATTTGATACCTTTATACATCCTTAATTCTATATGACTATTTAAATAACAAAACACTAATTCAACTCAATAAGAATTTATTTAACATTCACTTTGCTTATGACTGTATATTTTGTGCTGAGGATACAAAGATGAAAGAAGAAGGATTAAAAAAGGAAGGAATTAAAGAAAGGGAAAACAAAGAAAGAATTCTTGCCCGGTACCGTTTTCTGTATATATCTATGTATATATATATATATATATATATATATATATATATATATACATGTATATATACATATATATGTATATATATATATGTGTGTGTGTGCATATATATATATATATATATATATATATATTAACATAGGTGTATAAGTCTTCTGAGAGCTAATTAAACAAATTAAGTGACTTAAGCCATTCAGTCTCTGATCTCTTACAAAGGGTACTGGGCCATAATGATTGAAACAATCAATGAAACCTCATATAGTTTCCAGCATTGAATAAACCTTGAGCTAAATGACCATTTTTCTTTCAATTCACTTTAGTCATTTTCTTATCATCTGCTATGCCATTGTACCTTGTGTATTTCCTGAGCTCCAGAAACCATACATAACTCAGTTTGGGCCTTTCCTCTCTAGACTTGAGCTGCCTGATTTACTGAAAGGGTAAGTACAAAGTCATCTACACCACAATATCTAGTTAACCTCAGCATAACATAAGCCATCTTCTAGTTAACCATCCTGGCTCCTCTTCCTCAATCAAATAAATATTACTATTGCTCCTAGAAAGAGTACGTCAATCAACCAATATCCTACAAACTTCTATAAAAATATCGAGATAGTATTTGCCAATTATATATCTGGCATAAGAAAATCACTTGTTAAGTGTTGTCTCCCTCCATGCTTCCATTCACTATCTCTGAATGTCCAGACTAAAACACTTTTCCTGGTCACTACTCTTCTCTATCTGTCATCTCTTCCTAGTAAAATTCTACTTAAGAAAGAAACTGACTCATTTTTAAGTTTCTTTTCCAAGAGTTTAGTGAAACAATTGTATACTTTAGCTTACAATTAATGCTTTTCATCCATATGTTCATTCCTTTTTTTTTTTTAAATGACATTAGTGAAATCATTTAATCTCTCTAGGACAGTTTGTTCAACTGGAAAATGAGATTTGGATTAGAAGAGATGTTAGGTCTTTTACAAATCTAAATCTATTATCTTATGATATAATCCTGTGAATGCATTTAAGTGCTAATGTAATTGTAGTGACATTAATGATGTTGATATGTTCCGAAATTCTGTAAAAAATTACCAATAAGAGGTAAGAAATAAGAGATAAGAAATGGAGGTGACTTGAAAACAGAATAAAAGAGATATTTATCTGGGTACTTAAGTATTTTGAAAAGAGCTGGAGAAGAAGGACAAATAGCCTATGGAGAATTTTCAGAACAACCTAGACAAGAGATAAGGAGAAATGGATAAAGAAATGGAAAAAAACACATCTTTGAGACTAAAATTTTACTGAAGTAAGAAAGGGAAAAAGAGCAAACATTATTTAAGTATCTCTTTTGAGCCTGGCACTACAGTAAATACATTAAAATATTTGTAATGCACGGTAATGTACTCAGTCTATCTTCACAAAAAATATGGTGCATGTTATCACCCCCCATTTTTTCAGATTGGGAAATTGAGGCAAATTGAGATATAAGTGACTTTCCAAGGCTCACACCAATAGTAAATATCTGGGACAGGATTTGAATTTAGGTCCTATGGATTCCTAGTCAAAGAATTTTATCCATTGTGTTACCTAACTACTTGTCTTGGATATGAGAATCAATATGTGATTTATGTAAACAAACATTCAGTATTAAATTGTGAGGTTAATTGGAATAATTGGATTGGTCATTTTGTACTCACATTTAATAGTTCTCTTTCTAAACGAATTCACATTCATTTTAAGCAAATTATGTCATCAACTATAAATATGTAACTGGCTATTAGGTTGAACAACTCTGGGAATATGAATGAAATGACAATGTAATTACCATAGAACCTTGTTGAAGGCCTCATTCTCTGTAAGATAATTAAATGTACAAACTTAAATGTAGTAACAATTTCAATAGAATTAATAAATTATATCATTTCATGAAATAATGGAAATACACATATGCATTCCCTATTTGTTTGCCTGTTGAAATAGAAATGAAGAACTTTCATGACTTACTTTAATCTTAACAGAACAAAACATTCTGTGCAATAACTGAGTGACATCCAGAAATGGACCCATAATCCATTTTTCATGCTTCCATGACATTACCTATAAGACCAATATAAATGCTAACATAATTCCTAAGTAGGTATTTTTTCAAATAAATGATCAACTTTAATAGCTTATTACTAACTAACAGAAATGAATGAAAATATCCTCTGATGTCAAAGTCTTTACATTTTTTTAAATTAAGTCCTCTAAAACTGATTTAATTGGTTCTGCACTAATAATGCAAACATTAAAGAAATCCCTTTTTGATGACAGCCAGAGTTTATCACTATCTATTATAAGCCCTGTTGTTTATGAAAAGGCATTTTCCTCATTTTTGTGTTCAGACATCTTACCATTCATTCATCCTGTGTAAAAACATCACTACTGATAGATCTACTTATTCAATTTTGGGAAATACTACTTATAATGCCCATCAACTGATGAATGACTGAAGAAGCTATGGTATATTAATGCCATGAAGTATTATTTTTCTGTAAGAAATCATGAACCTGTAAAGACTTGTATGAGGGGTGGCTGGGTAGCACAGTGGATAGAGCACTGGCGTTGGAGTCAGGAGTACCTGAGTTCAAATCCGGCTTTAGACAATTAATAATTACCTAGCCGTGTGGCCTTGGGTAAGCCACTTAACCCCATTCCCTTGAAAAATCTAAAAAACAAACAAACAAAAAAAAGACTTGTATGAACTGATGTGGGGTGAGATGAGCAGAACAAGTTCTGTGAGATGATTAACTATGATGGAAGCAACTTTTCTCAGATTAAAAACAATCACTAGTGATTGGTTGTCTTTGTCAGAAGTACACGTTTCCCTTACATTGCTTTTTTTTTTCTTTTTCAAATATTGCAAGGTAAATTATGATAGGAAGATTATAATTTTCTTCTTATGAACAAAAATATGATAAGAATTACAAAGAAGAGGTAAGGAGAATGAAATCCAGAGCCACAATACTGAGCAATATTTGCATCACCAAAGATACTAATTTCATTTGACAGTTTTCACAATTCAAAATACATTTGCCCAATCTTTTCACTGACAAGTATGTCATTACTTACTGTAAGAACCTTGCTAGTGCTGGCAGTCAAGAATCAGTCTTCAGACGGGTTGCAGGCAATGTGCCTATAGTAATGCCAAACTGTGAAGAAATGGAGGAAAATTATTTTTATCTTAACCTTGACAAGCAATTTTTTCAACAGAACTGAATTACAAACACTATGTATTGCCAACAAATCTATTAAAAGTCTATGAGAAATATTGAAAAACTGACACTTACAAATCAGCTATAGCCAGGAATGTGCTGGTAAACATTTAGCAACCAGGTCTTGGTGAGGGGAAAGGATTTTCCCCCCTTTACTTTGAGTTTCCTTAGATTAAACTTTTATGTCTAAGCTAAATTATTAATATTCTCTCCATCATTTTATTCATTTTTTAAAAAAATAATTAATTAATTTTCTAATTACTTGCAAAGATAGTTTTCAATGTTCATCTCTTTGTAAGCTTTTGAATCGCTCACCCCTCCCTATGGCAACAAATAATTGGATATAGGTTGTACATGTACAATCATATTTAATATTTCTATATTGGTCTTGTTGTGAAAGAAGAATTAGAACTAAAGAGGAACAAACCACTAGAAAGAAAGAAAAAAAATCAAAGTAGTTTTAAAAAGTGGACATAGTGTACTTTGCTCTGCATTCAGTATCCACCGTTTCTTCTCTGAATGTGGATGGCATTTTTCCTTAATAAATCAGAATTACCCTTGGTCACTGAACTGCGGAGAAAAGTTGCTTCCATCATAGTTAATCATCTCACAGAACTTGTTCTGCTCATCTCACCCAGCATCAGTTCATACAAGTCTTTACAGGTTCATGATTTCTTACAGAAAAATAGTACTTCATGGCATTAATATACCAAAGCTTCTTCAGTCATTCCTCAGTTGATGGGCATTATAAGTAGTATTTGCCAAAATTGAATGAGTAGATCTATCAGTTAGCCTTAGCTTTATGGTCTTTCTACTTCCTTATCCCTTTAATTAGACCTAGCTTTGGTTTTGCTTTTTCTGAGATCAGGATTGCTATCCCTACTTTTATTTTTTAACTCTAGTTGAAGCATAATGTATTATACTCCATAATATATATGCGTATATATATATATATATATATATATATATATATATATATATATACACATAAGGTATCTATCAGCTTCAAATATGTTTCTTGTAAAGAATTTGTTGTAGGATTCTTGTTTTTAATCCCCTCTGCTATCTGCTTTTGTCTGAATAGGGAGTTCATCCCATTCACATTCACAGATATATTTACTAATTCTATATTTCCTTCCCTACCATCTTCCCCCTTTGTACTTTTCTCTCTGCTCTCCCTTTTATCTGTCCTCATTACTTTGCTTCTAAATGCTACATTCTCAGTCTGCCTTCCCTTCAACTAACCCTCTTACCTTTCCTTCTGCCTTTCCCCTTTTACTTTATTTTTTTAATTTTACTTTAACTTTAAAGCTTTCTTTTTACTTTTTCTGTCACTTTTATCATCCTCACCTTCTCCTTTTTTCCCCCTTTCCCCTTACTTCCCTGTAAGGCAAGATAAATTTGAAAACACAATTGGGAATGTATTTTATTCCCTCTTTGAGAGAAATCTGTTGAGGATAAGATCTGCTCATTGTTAACACCCTTCCTTCTTTCCCTTTATTATAATAGATCCTTTGTATTATTTATCATCTAATTCTTCCTTCTTCTAGAATAATTCTCTCTTTCATGTTTCAATTGTTTTTTACCTGTCTTGTACTCACATTCTTTCAAAGTATACTCCTTTTATCTCTGCTGATAATCAGACAATTTTCAAAATTTGATTGATTGATTTATAAGTTTCATGAAATCATATTCATTTAATACTAATACTCACTCACCTCAACTAACCCATTAGAAATACAGTTCTCCTCTAATGACTCTACCTTGTGATTACATCATAATACTTTTTCTTTTTCCATGTCCTAATTATATTATGGCTGAATTTTTATCCTTTCTTCCCCTTCTTTGTACTTATCCACTCCCTCTATTAAAGTATACTCCTTTCAACTGTCCAGTTCTCAAGTAATAAGCATTCTTATTTAAATCATATTTAAATTCACACCCTCTTTTCAAGTACAAGCACTCCAACTGTTCCAATAAAAATACAACTCAAGTGCTAATCAAATCATAATCAGTTTATACCTATACCCTCTGCTAAATATGTTTCTTTCAAGTGACTTAAGAGACATAGTTCTCAAGTTATTTTCCACCTCTTCTGTTTATCGTTTTAAGCATCTCTTGAGTCTTGTATTTGATGACAAAATTTTCTGTTCAATTTTGGTCTTTTTATGAGGTGTTTGAAAGTCCTCTATTTTGTTGAAAATCCATTTTTCCCCTGAAAGATTATGCTGAATTTTGCAAGGAAGTTGATTCCTGGCAGCAATCTACATTCCTTCACCCTCTAGAATATAATTCAGGCCTTCTGATCCTTTAATGTTGAAGATAAGAAATCTTGCAAAATCCTGACTGTGTCTCCTTGGTATTTAAATTTCTACTTTTTTTTGTCACTTGTAGTATTTACTTCTTTTAGCTGAGAATTCTGAAATTTGGCTACAATAATCCTTGGAGTTTTTATTTTGGAATCTTTCTGCTGGTATTTGAATAAATTTTTTCAAGGACTATTTTCTTTTCTCATTCTAGGATATTTGGAGAGTTTTCCATGATAATTTCCAGCATGATGTTATCCATGCTCTTTTTTTCATCATAGCATTCATGTAATCCAATAATTCATAAGTTATCTCTCTGGATCTATTTTCTAGGTTGGTCATTTTTCCTAATAAGTACTTTAAATTTTCTTTGACCTTTTTTTAGTCTTTTGGTTTTGTTTAATGGAATTTTGGTGTCTCATAGAATCATTGATTTCCATTTATCCAATTCCAATTTTTAAAATTTTATTTTCTTCAGTAACCTTTTTGTTTTCTTTTCCAGTTGATTCATTTTATTTTCCAGTGAGTCAATTTTACTTTAAATCTTCAGGTAATTTTTTTATGATTACCTTGCATGATTCATTTCTTTTATCTATTTTTCTTCTTCCTCTCTTCTTTTTTTTACAAGGCAATAGAGTTAAGTGGCTTGCCCAAGGCCACACAGCTAGGTAAGTGTCTGAGGCTTTATTTGAACTCAGGTACTCCTGACTCCAGGACCAGTGCTCTATCCACTGTGCTACCTAGCTGCCCCCCTCTTCTTTGGTTTTTAAAATACTTTTTGAAATCTTCCAAGAAGTCTTTTTGCAATTGAGACCAATTCATCAGCCCCAAAGAGCTTTTTTGTTCTGAGATGATGTGTTTGTCACCCCGTCAGAATGACATCTGTCAATGGTTAGCACTTTTTGGATTTGGTTTTGGTCTTTTTGTCAGTTGAACTGTTTTCCTTTGGTAAGAATATATATTCCAAAGCAGTTTTTTACTAGGGATAAAGGATCTAGTCCCTGGCTTTCTGCTCTGGTGTTTCCAGTGTTCCTAGTTTGTTCTGTGTGCTAAAGTAGCCCAACATTGCACCACCTTTCCAAGGCTCAAAACTTTTCTGGAATTGGAACCCTCACTGTTGGTGAAGAACCACTGAGACCTTTAGCTGTATTGTGACTAGAAGACTCCAAGTAGCATCTCAAATCTCCCAGATACACTGGGTTATATACCCCTTTGACCCATGTGACAGATCTTTTCCTGAAGTTCTCCAAGATATCACATATTCGTGGGTTTTGTCACTTTAGGATCTGTTTAGAGGCTTCATTAGAAATTGTTTTGGGAAAGCTCCTCATCACTTTTTTTTAATCTAAGCAATCAACATAATAAATCAAGCCATGATTTGTAATATTTGCCAGTCTCTCAGGTGTAAATGTTCACACTGAAAATTTAATAATCAGCTCTTCTGAGGTAGGAGAAGTAGCTTTTGCAAACCCTGAAGGAATTCTCATTTTAAAGACTTTAATGATGAAATTTTATAAATTATTTGCTGAGAGATCATGTCTGATTTAGACTACAACTACGTCACAGTTGAATTTGAACAACTATAAAATATGTACAAAATGAAATATGTTAATTCTTTTTCATGTGAATTATTAAAATGACCTTAAAATGTGATTCAAGGCAATTACATGAATTTCTGTATTAAACTACATTGAACCATATGCATTGTAGACAAAAGTTCAAGTTCAATTTCATCAATTTATTCCCATGTTAAAAACATGTGGATATAAATTGAAATCTCCACAAAAGAATGAAATTGCAAAACCTTGAACTATTTTTCTCTTTGTTATTCACAGTTTTAATCTTTAACTATTTTTTATATTGGTCATCCCCCTCCAACTTTTTTATCTAATATTTAGATTTCCTCCTTTATAAATTAAAAATAAATTTTTAAAAATGAATGTTCCAGATGTTAAAGAGAATATCTATTGAATATGTATCCCTTGTACAATAAATAAAGACAAAACAAAGCAACATTTCATGTGTTAGTACAAGTCATAAATTTGAAAATTATCTAAAACTTAGAAGATGATCTTATCTATGTCTTCCAATTATATCATTTGTGTTCTGAAATTAATGTGATTGACTTTCTTTGAATATATTTATTTTTTAAATTGTTTTTATTTAAGGCGATGGGGTTAAGTGATTTGCCCAAGGTCACACAGCTAAGCAATCATTAAGTGTCTGAGGCCACATCTGAATTCAGGTCCTCCTTACTCCATGGCTGGTGCTCTATCCACTACACCATCTAGCTTCCCTACTTTGAATATATTTCAATGTTAACTCTCAAGAAATAGTATTATCACAAAAATTCATATTTCTAGAAAGATTTCAACTTGATATAAGCAGTAATACTGCTTTCCCTGTAACACTGACGAGTTATCAATAAACAATTTATGCTCCTCTGCCTCCTTCCTTCACTTCCCAATGAATAGAATATAATTGGTCTTTCTGAAAATAGGAGTTGATGCTATTGATATTATTAGCATAATAAGGTAATCTACTTTCCCCCCCATCATTACATCTTCTTTCTCCCCTTTCTCCCCTCTACCAAGAAAAAAAAATCTTTCAAAATCCTACTTATTGTTTACCTTTCCTTAGCTAGGATAATCATATTCTAGGAGTATATGATCACAAATTTACAAGATACCTTAGATCCCATTAAGTACAAACTTCTCATTTGACAAGTAAGGAAACTGAGGTACCTCATAGATAAACATTATGCTTCTGGTCACATAAGTACCAAACATGTCTATGATCTTTCTGAATCTGTGCTCAGCACTCTATCCACTAAACCACCTTAAGAAATCAGGTAATAGGCTATATTTTGTTAAGGTAATATTCCTGTCACATGTTTTAGAGGAATCTACTAGGCAGAGCAGGGAGGCCAAACATAGGTTTCAAGCAATGAAAGAATGAATGATTGTAAAAACATTTACTAAGCACTTAGTGCTATAAGAAATTTTGAGACAAATAATGATATTGAAATGGTTTCAATGGTCAAATGTATATGTCTCTACAAATACTTGAAAATGTCTGTGACCAGATGAAGCCAAGTCAAGCTGGTTTCTCTACTTTTAGAATGTTCTCTGTCACTCAAGTGACATACATGGCATAGTTCATTGCTCCCATTTGTTGTTTTTAATTCTCTGACTATGAAAAATGGCTATTACTACAAGAAAATATGTAATAGTTATAGATTTAAAGAATCATACTTAAATGATGTTTGAGAGATATTACAAAGACTTGGTGTGTATCAGTCATGTGTTTCAAGAATCCTTTAAACTCATAATGAAATAATCAGTCACAGCAAATAACAAATGAAATTAAGACTAAATAAACAAACAGGAGTTGATAATTATTTCTGTGAAACAGTCTAATTAATCCTATATATATATATGTATATATTTATATGTAAATTTTATATATAAGCATGTAATGTGAGCAAGTAGAAGGTTGATAATGATTCTCCTCCAGAATGATATAGAGTTCTTGGAGCTTAAAAAACATGGAGACCAGTTTAAAAAATAGCTTTTAAACATTTCTGTGAAGAAAAAAAATACATTTCATGGGCATATCAATGCACAGACTAGAGTACTGATAATTAGAAATAGATCATTTTTACTGAGGACTATACCAAAAATGTAGATGAAAGAAGTCCAAGTGAAGGGGTTAGGGGAGCAGAAAAAAGTGTCTTTATAATAACTCCTGTGCACCAACTACTCTGTTAAGTGCTTTTTTTAATAGTATGAAATTAAATCTTCACAACAACTCCACAAGGTAGATGTTATTTATTACCACCTCCATTTTACAGTTGAGGAGTCTGAGGCAAATAGAAGTTAAATGACTTGCCCAGGGTCATAGGTAATAGATGTCTGAGACCAGATTCATATTCAGGCTATCCCTGTCCACGGAAATTCCTTCCTCTACCTGAAAACTGATTTTCCTACTTTCCTTTAACTATCAACTAAAATCCAATCTTCTACAAGAAATCTTCCTTAATCTTTCTTAATTCCAATGGTTTCTAGCAATTATTTACTTTATATAACTTGTTTTTTTATATGGGTGGTAATACATTCAAATGTTATTTTTCCCCTGGTATTGTAACTCCTTGAGGAACTGCTCTTTGCTTCTTTTTGAATATCCAGCACTTAGTGCAGGAGTTAGAACACAATAGGAGCTTAATAAATGTTTTTTGATTGACTGAATTCTGATTGTAGGCACAGCATTCCATTCACTGTGCCATAATCTGCAAGCATTGAGATTAGACTGCAAAACATCCTCCTCAAAGAATGCATAGGAGATTTTTTTAACTTCCAGTGATCTTAGAAGTCTTGTCCTTGTTGAGCCAATGAAGAACTAGATAAATGTGCAATGGACAGCATACTGGGCCTGACACCAGGAAGATAGACCTTCAAATGTGACCTCAGACAAATCTGATTTAACTCACTGAACTTGGGCAAACCACTTAACTACTGTTTGCCTCAATTTACTCAATCTATAAATGGCGATAATTAATAATAGCCTTTAACCCCCAGGCTGGTTATGAGACTTAAATGAGATTATAATTGCAAAGCACACAAACAGTATGCATTATATAAATGTTAACTAGTAATAGTAGTTGTAGTAGAAGTGGTAGTAGTAATGGTGGTTAGTAGTAGTTATTGAAGAAGTAGTAGTAGTAGTAGTAGTAGTAACAGTGGTAGTAGTAGCAGTAGTAGTAAGGGTACTAAGAGTAGTAGTAGTAATAGCTAGTAGTAGTAAGCGTAAGAGGAATAGTAGTAATAATTAGTGGTAGTTAGGGTAATGGGAAGAATAGTAGTGGTGCTGGTGGTGGTGGTTAGTAGAAGAGGGAAAAAGTAGCAGTAGCAGAAGCAGTATCAGCAGCTGCTGCTGCTACTAATTCTACTTCTCAGAATTTAAGAGTAAGAGTAGTAATTCTACTACTGCTGCTGCTACTATAACCACTGCTACCAGTAAATACTAAGAAGCAGAGCTGTTACAAAATAACAAGGAAGTATAATATAGTTTGACCATCTTGAGGGAGGTTATATGTCATGAAAAGTTAAGAAATTTAGGTAAGAGATGGGAGTAAACTTATTTCAGTGGTCTGGGATCTGACCTGATATAAAATCTATGGGCAATAATAATGGCTAAGATTAAAAAACAATTATTCTTCAAAGGTATTCTAAAAGTCCAATGTGATAAAAGTGTAGTTTCTTAATGATTAATATGTATTAAAATCTTGTGGACTCAATGCTATGAAAAAATAAGTAACTGCAGCAATTAGACTGTCTCTAAATTTAGTAGTTTAGTTTTTGTTCATTTACACATTTATTTGTGTGTATATATTTACACACATATATAATTATATGTAAATATAACTAAACATCTATTTTCATAAATGCATATATAATATATGTGTAGATATATTTTATATATATATATATATATATATATATATATATATATAGAGAGAGAGAGAGAGAGAGAGAGAGAGAGAGAGAGAGAGTGATGCTCAGTCACGGAGATAAAAATACACAAGCAAATACTACCCTCAAGAATAATATATTCCAAGGGAAGAAATAATGTAATGAAGGATTTAGTTTTCAGGGCAGATCATTTGGACTAGTGAATCATAGGAAGTAGATTCAATATGGCAAAAGAGGAGGAAATTGAAAAATGAAAAAGGGAAAGAGAAGTACAGGAGGTATGGAGAAAGTCTTGAAATGGGAGAAAATTCCCAAAGTTCAACTTTTTTTTTTTGCAATATTTCTGCAACTACCAATTTCGTTTCCAAACAACAACAAAGTTCATAAATGTGTCTGGGGTAATCAGTCAGTACAAATATGGCTTTAAAATCACTTGCTTAATATTGATTCAAATGAAGCTATAAGAATATTCCTCTATGTGGGACATGAGAGAACTGGTTCACTTGTTTTCATGACATTAAAATACTGCTGCTGAGAAGGATCTGATCACAAAGAAGCATAAGATAAGATTGAACCAAGACAAGTACCAGGGTGCAATCTGGTATTATTTCACTTTTATTATTCTTGCTAACAAGATGCTAGGTTTAATTGTTTTTGTCCTTCTGAAGGAATAGAAAGTATTATAAGTATTTTATACATCATGGTATCCCAAGATAAAACCCTACTTATGATTACATTTCCCATGAAATGCAATGAGGTAATTTGGCCTGCAGGTACAAGTTTACAATTTCTAAGGTGATTCCACATTCCACAACTTTTCTACCCTTACTTTTAAATGTGGATACTTGTTGGGTATGTCCTAAAAAATACCATGTGACTCTACTCTGAATTCATATTAAACATCAATAAATGTATCATTAAACAATGTTTAAATACTAATATGACAGCAAAACCTAAAAGAAGACATTTAAAAGAAATAACATTTTCCAACTATACAATTTTTAAATTGCTTGGGTGATGTAAGAGTTAAATGCAGGTGGTACCAATTAATTGGAGTTATCTGCCAGCCATTCAATAGACACACTAATGTTATGCAGCATTTACAAGCAGTTATTTTACAAATGAGAAATTGGACTGATTGTTTCAGGTAAGTGAATGAGGAAGTCTAAAGAGCATCTGCTTCACCTACCAAGGACTTGGCCAAAAGCCATCCTAAAAAGAGTGTTTTATAATTCCAGGGGTCATTGAAGCACATCTGTCCACAATGAATCAAATCCCTTAATTTATTTTATATTATACTGTTTCCCTACATTACATAGAGACTATTGTATTTCAGTGCTGATGGTAAATTTACTTAAATGTTGCTGGAAGTTTTCAGATTACATATGATCAGTAAAAAAGCAAAAGGAAACAGTTACACATAAGTAAATGAAGATAGTAAGGTTAAAAGATAATAAGAAGGTGGGAATTTTTTTCTCACAGATAGATACAAATTATTCAATAGCTGGACGTGTTTCAGAATCTCTGGGTTATTCAAGCTGATAATATTAATTTTCTGCACAGGACATGAAAATTATTTCAGATCAGAGAAAAAGTTCCGCTGAAAATGCAAGCTATTTGAAACATTCAAATCAGTTTGGATACTTTTATTTTAAAAATTCTGCCTCCCTATATAAACAGATATTTTTGAACTACAAAAGACATTAAAGATAGACTAGTCCAAAGCCCTTAAAAAGATGTAGTGATAGTCAGAACTGTAACGCAATTTTCTCTCATTTTACTTACCCTACCACTTTTGGTTGAGTCAATCAACATGCACTTAGTAAGCACCTACTGAATACCGGTTCTGTTTTAGATCCTGGGGTTACAAAAACAAGGGTAGGGGGAAAATCCCTGCTCTCAAGAATCTTTTGTTCTCTCCTATAAACTAGACTAGAGTCATTGTATTCTATAAGGAAATATTCCAGAGTAGGGGTTCTTATCCTGGGGTTCATGGATTCCCAAAGTATCATTGGGAACCATGATCTTGGACAGGAAGAAATAACATAGCTGCTTCTTTTCACTACTTTTAGTTTGGGTTTCACCAAATGAGTCTATGACACAAAAACACCTTAATTCTTTTAGTTGCTCCTTAAGTAATAATTTATTAGAGACTTGAATAAAGTTCAGGTATTCCAAGAGTCATTAATACTTTGAAAGAATATTCCAGGCTTAGATGGTTAAAAGGATTAAGATAAGTAGATGAGAGATGGTGTGAAGGCCTTTTTTTCTTTGGAAGGGCATAGACAATAAGACTGAAACCAAAAATAAAAAAAAATGGGTCCATGTTATAAAGCAATATAAATATATTTAATCCTGGAGATTATACAGAGTCACTAGTGTTTACTGAGTACAAGGTAATACTACGGAAAGTAAGGTTATTAAAGTAAG
Source organism: Macrotis lagotis (assembly GCF_037893015.1). Classification (NCBI taxonomy): domain Eukaryota; kingdom Metazoa; phylum Chordata; class Mammalia; order Peramelemorphia; family Peramelidae; genus Macrotis; species Macrotis lagotis. Next base: position 430,145,017 of record NC_133666.1, on the reverse strand, counting down.
GTATTAAAGATACCTCCAACTGAATAAAAATCTTATGACTCAACTGTCCATCACAGTCTGCCAAGCATTAAAGTGCACCAGGGAAGTTCTTTATGCCTGTTTTTCTTTTTATTAAGACAATAACAAAATAATAATAAAAAACCCAAGCCTCCAAATAACTGTGGCAGAGCCAAGATGGCAGCATGAAGGTAACGTGCTCCTGGATCTTTTCCCTGCCCAAGATAAATAAAGACTCTGAAATGACAATCAAGCTACAGATCCCATCAAGAAAAAGAGAAGATTCAAAGAAGTTTTCAAAGGTAGACATTGTGGAAGATTTTCAGTGGTCTGTCTCTTTACGGAAAACGAGAAAGTTAAGTCCAGGATGCAGGACAGCAGAGAAGACAGTGGGAAGCTTTTAGTCACAGTGCAGTCCAGGTTCCAACAGCTTGACAACAGCAGAGGCCAGGCAGCTGGATAGTAAGCCAGCAGGGAAGGTCCCAGGCTCAAACAAAGTCTGAACACTTGGCACACCAGGGTAAAAGACAGGACTAGAATGGGAACAAGTCACAGCTAAATCAGAACCTGTAAACAAAGGTGGAAATAAACCTTTGCAAAGACAAGGCCTGGATAGCATAAGACAACATCTTGGCCAACAATGAACCATGGATCTGACCTCAGCCCAAGCAAAAAACAAAAACAAATAAAAGCAAAACTTGGATCTATACTCCCTTTGCCCCAGGATCAAAGCTAAAACAACAAAGATGACCCAAAAAAAGCTAAAAAAGCACTCACTATAGAAAAAAAAACACTTTGCAGATAAAGATAATAACAATGCCATATCAGAAGAAATTCTTGAAAAATTACTCACAGGGAAAGTCTCCAAATTGGACTCAAATCCAAAAGCTCCTAGAAGAGCTAAAAAAAGAATTTGAAAACCAAAGAAGAGAGGAAGAAGAAAAATGGAAAAAAGAAATGAGAGTCATGATGGAAAATTATGAAAAATTGACCAGTGAATTCAACAACTTTAAATAGGAAAGGCAAAAGATAATTGAAGAAAATAAAACCCTAAAAATTAGAAGTGAAAAAAATGAATCTATTAGACTATAAGATTCCATCAAATAAAATTAAAAGTTTGAAAACAATTGAAGAAAACATTAAGTATCTTTTAGGAAAAAAAGCAGTTTGACTTGGTAAATAGATCTAGGAAAGATAATCTACAAATCATTGGACTATCAGAAAGCATAGATAAAAAAAACTGGAAAATATCATGCAGAAAATTATCAGGGAAAATTGTCAAAATCATCTAGCACAAGAAGACAATATTAACATTGTAAGAATATACAGAACCCTTCCAGAAAAAGACCCCAGGATAAAACCTCCAAGGGCTGTTATAACCAAATTCCAGAACTCTCAAATAAAGGAGAAAATACTGCAAAGAGCAAAAAAGAAAATAATTTAAATACAAAGGAAATACAATCAGATTCACACAGGACTTCAACATTGAAGGACCAGAGGACTGGAATATCATATATTGAAAAGCAAAGGACTTGGGATTACCACCAAGAAATTACTACCCTGGAAAATTTGGCATATACTGTCAGGGGAAAAGATGGATGTTCAACTAAATAGAGGACTTCCAATTAAAGAGATACATATAAAGGTAAATGAAAAGAGACAGGAAAAAACAAACAAAATGAAACAAATGTTAGTCAAGATCATCAAATTGTATACAACCCTAAAAGAAAACTAACTCGAGTATTTTATTTCCCTTAGGATACCTAAAAGGGTCAAATATAATTGAAGAGACTGGACTTAGATGATATGGGTATAATTGGGTCTTGTATCTCTATTGAATAGTTCCAAGTGGACATCACCATGTTTGAGACAAAAAAAACACTGATGAAAAGCAGGGGTGTCTTAGTATCCTTTTTCCCCACTTCAATTGTTCTGTACTGGCAAGGGTTAGCACTTTCTCTGATGAAGGCATCATAAACTGGGCATCCTGAAGCACTGAGGCATCAGTGTCTCCCACGACTTAGAATCACTGGTAAAGTTCTCAAGTGACCTTCAGAGCCTCTCATTGCTTCAGCCCTTTATGATTCTTATAATTAAACAAATCATGGTTTGGCTTAATCATTAGTTCATTTAACAAGCAATTAAGTGGGGGAAGTATGAGAGAAAATGTTTGACCTTCATTTTCAAAGAAGCCTCCAAAAGGGAAGTGATGTCATGACAAACACATGAATTGGATCTGAGTGAGGGGAATGCTGTGTGTGCTGTGTCACCAGCCTCACTTTCTCCTCCAGAGTCATCTGGGTCCAATGGCCAAATATGATAACTGGAGATAGCCCTGGATGGGGGGGCAGTCACGTTTAAGTTATTAGACCATGGTCACACAAAAAGTAAGTGGAAAGTTTATAAGGCTGGATTTAAACTCCCATCCTCCTGAATCCAAGTTCTTTCAGCTATACCACCTAGCTTCCCATGCTTAGTTCACTTAACAAGGAGTTAAGTATGGGGATAGGGGGATAAAGTGTGAGAGAAAAGAGACTTGCAGGGTACAAATGGTTAATGAAATAATTTGGCTTTGGAGGTAATGTAAAAATTATAATTTGATGTAATTCAAGACTCATGAAAAGTGTACTTCTAACAAGACAAAATAATGGAGGGACTCTGATACAATACTGCTTATCAAACAATCAAACAAACAATCTGTGGTGGTATTTTGATAACACATTGAGCTTATCAAGCAATCAGTTAATCAAATTTATGTTTGTTGATATCTGATTAATAGTAACTGAGTTGTAAATAACATCTGGTGATGAAGCACAAAGATTTATAATTTAAGAGGAAAAGAAGGGAGGATGTGAACACTGAGCAAATTCTATTCAATAGATTTGGCCCAGAGAGGGAATAAGTTACATTCCCACTTGGGTTTAAAAATCTATCCTACTCTACAGGAAAGGGGGGAGGGAAAGATAATGGAAGACTGGACTGATAAAAGGGAATGTGAAGGTATAAGTGAAAGCAAACTGAAAGTTAAATTTTTAAAGAAAACTTAAAGAGGAAACTGAGTAAAACTTTGCTTAGGGGAAATAAGAGGAAAGGAGACACAAAAATTTGAATGGGATAGATAGCATGTGGGGAAATACAAAATTAGTAATCTTAACTGTAAATATGAATGGAAAGAATTGTCCCATGAAATGGAAGCAGATAGGAGAATGTATTAAAAACCAGAATGCTACAATATGCTGTTTACAAAAGACATAGCTGAAGCAGAGAGATACATACAGGGTAAAGGTAAAAGGTTGGAGCAAAATATACTATGCTGCTGCTAAAGTAAAAAAAAAATCAGGGTGGCCATCCTGATCTCAGATAAAGCAAAAGAAAAATTGATCTCATTAAAATTGATAGGGAAGGAAACTGCCTCTTCTTGAAAGGTACCATAGTTAATGAACTATACCATCATTAAATTACAAGGAGACATAAACAACAAAACTTTAATAATGGGGGACCTCAACCTCCCTTTCTCTCAGAACTAGTAAAATCTAAATACAAAATAAACAAGAAGGAAGTTAAAAAGGTAAATGAAATCTTAGAAAACTTAGATATGTTAGACCTCTGGAGAAAACTTAATGGGGATGGAAAAGAATATACAGTTTTCTCTGCAGTACATGGAACTTATAGCAAAATTGACCAGGTACAAGGGCATTAAAAACCACTTAATCAAATGCAGAAAAGGAGAAATGATACATGCTTATTTCAGACCATGATGCAATAAAAATCACATGTAATAAAGGGTCACAGAAAGAGAAACTAAAAACTAATTGGAAACTAAGTAACTTAATTTTAAATAATGAGAGGATCAAACAATAAATCATAGAAATAATAATTGTATCCAAGGAAATGATAATGATGAAACATCATACCAAAATTCATGGGATGCAGCCAAGGCAGTTTTGAGGGGAAATTTTATATCACTAAATGTTTAAATGAATAAAATAGAGAAAGAATAGATCAATGAATTGACTTTAAAACCAACTATCTAGAAAAAGATCAAATTAAAGATCCCCAATTAAATACCAAGTTAGAAATTCTGAAAATCAAAGGAGAGTTTAATAAAATTCAAAGCAAGAAAGTCATTGATATAATAAACAAAATTGATCTGGTTTTATGAAGAAACATTAAAATAGATAAGACTTTAACTAATCTGATTTAAAAATTGAAAGAAGATAACCAAATTACCACTATCACAAATGAAAAGGGTGAACTAACCAGTGGTGAGGAATAAATTAAAGAAATAATTTAGAGGTACTTTTCCCAACTATATGCCAATAAAGATGATAACGTTAATGAAATGGATGAATGTTTATAAAAATACAAACTGCACAGATTAACAGAAGAGGACATAACTCCATTTCAGAAGAAAGAAATTGAAGAGTCCATCAATAAACTCCCTAAGAAAAAATATCTTCAGGTCCAGATGTATTTACAAGTGAATTCTACCAAACATTTAAAAAACAATTAATTCCTATTCTACAAAAAGTATTTTCAAAAAATAGGAGTTCTATCAAATTCCTATTATGAAACCAACATGGTTCTGATTCATAAACCAGAAAGAATCAAAACAATGAAAATTAGAGATCAACCTTCCTAATAAACATTGATGGAAAAACCTTAAATAAAATTTTAGCAATGAGACTACAGCAAGTTATTACTAGGATAATGCACCATGATCAGTTAGGATTTATACTAGGTAGGCAGGTATAGTACAATATTAGGAAAACACTTAACATAATTGAAAATATCAATAGAGACTTCCAGTCAAGATGATGGAGAGAAGACAGGCACTGTGCTAAAGTTTCCTGGTTTCCCCTCCAAAATAATATGAAACAAACCTCTTAACAGAAATGTGATTGACAAAACCCAGAAAAAGAAGGTAGGAGAATATCTATGAACAAGATCTGTCTTCAGGGATCATGGGTGAGCACTGCACAGAGAGCAGAGAAGCTGCCAAGAGGTTTGAGAGCTGAACTAGTTTAGGATCAGCCGTGGGGGTATTGACTATGGGATCCATGGTCCGAGAGCTTTGGGGTTCTGAGGCACTGGCTGTGTGACTGATGGTCTGGGGCTTACCAGTAGGGCTGGAGGGCATGTTATAGCTCAGAGAATTGCAGACATCAATATGCTGGGCTCCTCTGGTCTGGAGGACGTCAGACTCCATACCTTTATTCAGCTGAACCCACTTCACAGAACAAGCACAGTAACAGCCCACTTCCCTGCCCCCCCAGGCTCAGGCATGGGCAGAACTCCCTCAGCTGTGAATAAGGAGAGTAATTACCTCACTCCCCAGGGCATAGCTCATATTGTTCAAGGATAAAAGTATACAGCAGCATTGCCCACAGCCTCCAGGCCAATGAAAAGTGCCTCAAATCAAGGTCACAGACACTCCAGAGAAAGCAACCAGCAAACCCTAGTGGCTGTCCCACGTGGAGTTATTAAACTCAGTGAGTAAAACCCCTAGGGATCCCAACACCAAACCTCTGTGACCCAGCCCCACCCCCCAAACAAGATCTTGGGAAATTGAAGAAAGGCCAGTGAAAAGGGGGGGTCCACAGAAAAATACCTAGAAGTTAAGACCTTAACTCAGCAAGATCTAGAACCTCTGAGGAGAATATGATTTTATCTCCAGCACAGAAAGTCTTCCTTGAAGAAATCAGGAAAGAGTTTAAAATCAATCGGAAAATTTGGGAAAGGAAAACCAAGAAAAGACTAATACATTGAAACAAGATAACAAATCCTTGTAAAATGCAATTGAACAAATGCAAAAAAGAAAATAAGTATCTCAAAACCTCAGTTGGTCAAATAGAAAACACTTCCAAAAATATAGCTGACCAATTGGAAAAGGAGTTGCAAGAAGTAAATGAAGAAAACTTTTCTCTAAAAAAAGAATAGAGTCCATGGAAACTAATGACTTCATGAGACAACAAGAACCTTTTAAGCAAAAGCAAAAAAATTCAAAAAACAGTTGAAGTAAATGTAAAAATACTTCTTCAGAAAAACTACTGACCTGGGGAATAGAAGTAGGAGAGACAACTTCAGAATTATTGGTCTCCCTGAAAATACTGAAGAAAAAAAGTCTGGACTAAATATTACAGGATTTATTGATGGAAAATTGCACTAACATCATGGAACCAGAGGGTAAAATACCTATTTAAAGAATACATCAATCCCCTCTAGAAATGAAAACGCCAAGGAATATTGTGGCAAAATTCAAGAACTATCAGATAAAGGAGAAAATCCTGCAAGCAGCCAGAAAAAAAAAACAACTTAGATACCAAGGAACCACAGTAGAGGATTACACAGGACTTGACTGCATCAACATTGAGGGATCAAAGGATGTGGAATGTGATATTCCTGAAGAGCAATGGAGGTTGGAATGCAGTCAACAATTCATTATCCAGCAAAACTCAGCCTTCACTTCCAGGGGAAAAGATGGACATTAAATGAAATAGGAGACTTCCAATTTTTCCTGATGAAAAGACCAGAGATTAATAGAAAATTCACACTTCAAATATGAGACTCAAGAGACAAATGAAAAGATTATTAAAAAAGGTAAAAAAGCTTCTATCAAGTAAGTTGAAATCAGCTATATCCTTTGAGAAAGACTGTAATAACTCTTGAGAATTGTAACTCTATTAGAGAGAATATACTTAACCAAATGTGATGGATGCTGATGACTTTTCTGTGACTCAAATAGAATGACTTAAAAACAATACCACCCTTAAAAGGGAGACAGTAAAGAGATGGGAGGATGGAGGAGATTGAATGGGGTAAATATCATTAAATTAACTAGAGGGGAAGAAGGGAGGAGGTGAGAACTGCCTGAATCTTACTTGCATCAGATTTGGCTTAAAGTTAACATACATACACTCAGTTAAGTTAAGAAATTTATCTTACATTTCAAGTATTAAAAGGGGAAAAGTGAAGGGGGAGGAAAAGGGGAATCAACAAAAGGAAGGGAAGAAAGAAGGGGCAAAGGGAAAGGTGAGGGGCTTGGATATAAGAGGGCCAATACACTGAAGGTGGTGGTATTCAGAATCAAAATACTGGGGAATGAAGTGAAAAAAAAGGGGAAATAAATATAAATAGAGGGAAGATAACATGGAGGACAATAAAGAGTTAGTAATTATAACTTTGAATGTGAATGGGTTGAACTCTCCCTTAAAATGTAAGGGAATAGAAGAGCTGATTAAAAACCAGAATTCTACAATATGCTTCTTACAAGAAAGTCATTTGAAGCAGAGACATAGAGTAAAGGTAAAAAGATTGCAACAAAATATATTTTGCTTCAGTTGAAGTGCAAAAAGCAGGGGTAGCAATAGCTATCTCAGACAAAGCAGGTGCAAAAATACATATCGTTAAAAAAAGTAAGTAAGGAAACTATATCCTCCTAAAATGTACCATAGACAATAATTTCAATACTAAATATGTATGCACCCAATGATATAGCATCCAAATTCTTAGAGGAGAAGTTGGAGTTACAGGAAGACAGAGACAGTAAAACTTGACTGGTGGGAGACCTCAACCTCCCACTCTCAGATTTAGATAAATCTAAACACAAAATAAACAAGAAGGAAGTGAAGGAGGCAAATAGAATGTTAGAAAACCTAGACATGATAGACTTGTGGAGGAAACTGAATGGGAATAGAAAGGAATATACTTTTTTCTCTAGTACATGGTACTTATACAAAAATTGACTGCATACTAGGGCATAAAGACCCAATATTCAATTGCAGAAAGGCAAAAGAGTGAATACATTTTTCTCAGATCATAATGCAATAAAAATCACATGCAATATTGGGCCAGGGATATATAGACCCAAAATGAATTGGAAATCAAATAACCTCATTTTAAAGAATAAGTTGATCAATCATCAAATTATAGAAAGAATTAATTTTTTCATCCTAGATAATGACAAAAAATAAACAACATACCAAAACTATGGGAAAAAACCAAGGCAGCCCTCAGGGGATATATTATATATTTAAATGCTTACATGACTATATCTGAGAAAGAAGAAATCAATGAATTAAACATGCAAATGAAAAATAGAGAAAGAAGAAATTAAAAGCCCCCCCAATTAAATACCAAATTAGAAATTCGAAAAATTAGTGGAGAAATTAATAAAATAGAAAGTAAGAAAACTATTGCTTTAATAAATAAAACAAGTTGGTTTTATGAAAAACCAGTAAAATTGATAAATCTCTGGTAAATTTGATTTAAAAAAAGAAAGAAGAAAACCAAATTGCTAGAATCATAAATGAAAATGGTGAACTCACCACCAATGAGGAGGAAATTAAAATAATATTTAGCAATTATTTTGCCCAACTCTATGCCAATAAATTTGATAATCTAAGTGAAATGGATGAATATTTACAAAAATATAAGTTGCCCAGGTTAAATGAAGAGGAAATTAAATATCTAAAGAACCCTATCTTAGAAAAATAAATTCAACAAATCATTATTGAACTTCCTAAAAAAAATCTCCATGAAACATTTAAGGAAAAGTGGTTCCAATTCTATTTAAACTCTTTGGGAAAATAGGTGAAGATGAAACTCTTCCTAACTCTTTCTATGACACTAATACGATGCTGATACCTAAACCAGGAAGAGTTAACACAGAGAAAGAAAACTATAGAACTGTCTCCCTGATGAATACAGATGTAAAAAAAAAAAAAACTTAAATAAAATCTTAGTAAAATGATTACAAGTTATCAGTAGGATAATACATTATGACCAAGTAAGATTTATCCCAGGAATGCAGGGTTGGTTCAATAATAGGAAAATTGTAAGTGTAATTAATTATATCTATAACAAACCTATCAGAAAACATACCAATAGATGCTGAAAATTCTTTTTGACAAAATACAATTTCTACTAAAAATGTTAGAGAGTGTGAGAATAAATGGATTGTTCCTTAGAATAATAAGCAGTATCTATCTGAAACCATCAACAACCATTATATGCAATGAGCATAGGCTAGAGTCATTCCCAGTAAGATCAGCAGTGAAACAAGGATGCCCATTATCACCATTACTTTTCAATATTGTACTAAAATGTTAGCTGCAGCAATATGAGAAAAAAAGAAATTGAAGGAACTATAATTGGGAAAAAGAGAAAAAACTCTCACTCTTTGCACATGACATGATGGTATATATTCCTAGAGAATTCCAAAAAGATCATCTAGAAATTACTAGAAATGATTAGCATGTTTGGCAAAGTCACAGGATATAAAATAAAACATTATAAATACTCAGCATTTATACATACATTATATATATATATATATATATATATATACACATAGATCTATAGATAAATAGATAGATATAGATGTGTGTGTGTATGTATGACTAGCAGAAGAATGAGCTAGAAAGAGAAATCCCATTCAAAGTGACTTCAGACAATATAAGATACATGGGTGTCTATGTGCTAAGGCAGACTCAGAAATTTTTTGCAAACAATTACAAAACACTTTTCATATAAATGAAATCAAATTTAAATAACTGGGCAAATATCAACTGCTCATGGATGGGCCGAGCTAATATAATAAAAGTGACAATTCTACCAAAATTAAACTACTTATTTAATGCCCTACTAAAAATGACTTTAATGAGTTGGGAAAAAATTTGTCAGTAAATTCATTTGGAGAAATAAATAGTCAAGAATTTCCAGGGATTTAATGGAAAAAAAAATGTAAAAGCCCTACCAGACCTAAAATTATATTATTAAGCATCAATCATCAAGTGGTGTATAAGTGGAATAGACTAGGTGCAATATCAGGAAATGATTATAGTAATCTACTGATAAACCCTAAGAGTCCAATTATTGAGATACAAACTCTCTCTTTGATAGAAACTGTTGGTAAAATTGAAATTTAGTATAGGAGAAACTTTGATTAGACCAACATCTGACACCCTATACCAAGATAATATCAAAATGAGATCATAGAATAAAAAATAGAATAGAATAAATAGAATAGAATAAAAAACAACATTATAATCAAACTAGGAGATCAAGGAATAGTTTAACTGTCAGATCTAGGGTAAGGGAAGCTGTTTCTGAGCAAGGAAGAGATGAAGGACATGATTAAAAACAAATTAGCTAATTTTGATTACATTAAACTAAAAATATTTTGCACAGACTAAACCACTGTAACCAAGATCAAAAGAAATATAGTAAATTGGGAAATAAATTTTAAAACTAGTATTTCTGACAAAAGGCTCATTTCTAAAATATACTGAGAACTGAGTCAAATTTTTAAAAGTACAAGCCATTCCCCAATTGACAAATGGTCAAAGGATATGCAAAAAAAATTTACAGATGTGGAAATCAAAGTGATCCATGGGCATATAAAAAGTTGCTCTAAATCACTAATTATTAGAAAAATGCAAATTAAAGCATCTTTGAGGTACCACCTCACACCTCTCAGTCTGGTCAATATGACCAGAAAGGACAATGATCAATGTTGGAAGGAAAATATAGGATACTAATACATAATTAATTATATCAATAACAAAACTTTCAGAAAACATAACAATAGATGCAGAAAAAAGCTTTTGACAGAATACAGCACCAACCAACCTTTCTGGAGAGCAATTTTGAATTATGCACAAAGGGCAACAAAAATGTGCATACCCTTTGATCCAGCAATACCATTATTAGGTTGATACCCTGAAGAGATCATGAAAAAGGGTAAAAACATCACTTATACAAAAATATTCATAGAAGCTCTATTTATGTTGGCAAAGAATTGGAAATCTAGGAGATATCCATCAATTGGTGAATGCCTTAATAAACTGTGTACATCCTAACAGCAACATGAGGATGATGATCAAACTAAATGGACTTACTCATTCCATCAGTGCAATAATCAGGGAAATTTTAAAACATCTGCATGGAGAATACCATCTGGATCCAGAGAAAGAATTGTGTAGTTTGAATAAAGACCACACTTTTTTAAATTATTAAATTTAAAAAATAATTAAATTAAATGTTATCTGATTGTATAATTTTGCTGTCTCTTTTACTTTATTTTTCTTCCTTAAGGATTTGATTTCTCTCTCATCACATATACAATGGCAACAGTCTAAAGACTAATAGACTGCCTCCTGTGGGGGGGTGGGGGGTAGGGGGGAGGTAAACAAGATTAGGGGGAAAATTTTTAAAGTCAAAATAATAAATAACTTTTTTTAAAAAAAAGACAGTATCAGTAGTACAGAAACCAGAAATCATGATTATCACAATAGATGCTGGAAAAACATTTGATAAAATACTACAGCCATTTCTATTTAAAGTCTAGAAAGTTTAGGAACAAATGGAGTTTTTTCCTTAAAATAATAAGTAGTATCTATCTAAAACATCAACAAATATTATATGTAATGGGATAAAATACAGAGCATTTCAAATAAAATCAGGTGTGAAAAAAGAATGTCCATTACCACCATTATTATTCAATATAGTTTTAAAATGGTACTTCTAGCAGTAACATAAGAAAAAGAAATTGAAGGAGTCAGAACTGATAATGAAGAAGCAAATCTTTCATTCATTGCAGATGACATATGGTAAACTTAGAGAAAGCAAGAAAATCATGTGAAAAACTGCTTGAAATAATCAACAAATTCAGCAAAGTAGCAGGATAACCACAGAAATCATCAGCATTTCTATATATGAACAACAAAGCCCAAGAACAAGAGATGAAAAGAGACATTTCAGTTAAAGTAAATGTAGAGGGGCAGCTAGGTGTGCAGTGGATAGAGCACTGGCCCTGGAGTCAGGAGAACCTGAGTTCAAATCTGGCCCCAAACAATAATTACCTAGCTGTGTGGCCCTGGGCAAGCCACTTAACCCCATTGCCTTGCAAAGTCCTAAAATAAATGAATAAATAAATAAAGTAAATGTAGACAACATTAAATACTTGGGAATCTAATTCCCAAAACAAACCCAGAAACTATATGAATACAATTATAAAGCACTTCTCACCCAAATAGTCAGAATTTAATAATTGTCAAAAGGTCAATTTCTTATTGGTTAAGTTGAGCTAATATGAGAAAAATGACAATTCTATCCAAATTAAATTACTTATTCAATGCTATACCTTTAAAACTACCATATAAATATTTTACTGGGCCAGAAAAAATAGTAACAGAATTCATTTGGAGCAACAAAAGGTCAGAATAGCAAGGGAACTGATGAAAAAATAAAGTAAAGGAAGTTGGCCTAACTCTCTCTACCAAATCTAATACTATACTATAAAGCAGCAGTCATCGAAACTCCCTGGTAGTGGTTAAGGAATAGAGTAAAGGATCAGTGAATTAGGATACGTTCATAAAAACATTAGTAAATGACTACACTAATCTGTTTGATCAACACAAAGACATCAGCTTCTGGATAAGAACTCAATATTTGGCAAAAATTATTGGGAAAAATTGGAAAATAGTATGGCAAAAAAGAGCCTTATCTCACACCTGATACCAAAATGAGGTCAAAATGGGTACAGGATTTAGACATAAAGGATGATACCATAGATAAACTATTAGAACAAAAAATACTCTGACCTCTGAAAAAGGGACGAATTTATGACCAAACAAGAAATAGAATATATTATAAAGTATAAAATGAATGCTTTTGACTATATTAGACTAAAAAGATTTTGCACTAATAAAATCAATGCTGCTAAAATTAGAAGGAAAGCAGAAAGCTGGAAAATAATCTTCACAACTGAGAGTTCTGATAAAGATCTAATTTCTTTTATTTTCCCCAATGCAACCCATTCTTTTTTATCTTTTTTTTTTTATTTTTTAAAGCAATGGGATTAACTGATTGCCCAAAATCACCCAGATAGATAAGTATTAAGTTTCTGGCACCAGATTTGAACTCAGGTTCTCCTGATTCTAGGGTCAGTGCTCTTATTCACTTAGTCACCAAGCTGTCCCCAAAGGTCTAATTTCTAAAATATATATATAGAGAGAACTGTATCGAATTAATATGATTACAAGTTATTCTGCAACTGATAGTCAGAAGATATGAATGGATAGTTTTTAAATGAAGAAATTAAAGATATACATATATGAAAAATGTGCTCTAAACCATTGCTGATTAGAGAAATGGAAATTAAAACAACTATGAGTTATACATCATACCTGTCCGATTGGCCAAGATGAGAACAAAGGAAAATGATCAATGTTGGAGAGGTTGTGGGAGGATTGGGACCTTGATGCATTGCTGGTGGAGTTGTAAATTAATCCAACCATTCTGGAGAGCAATATGAACTATGCCCAATTAGCAATAAAACTGTTCATACCCTTTGATACAGCAATTCCAGTTCTAGGCCTATCTCCAGAAAAAAAATCATAAAAAAATGGTAAAAGTCCCACTTGTGCCAAAATATTCATAGCAGCTTTTTGTTGTTTTGCCAAAGAATTGGAAATTGAGGGGATGCCTATCAATTGTGAAATGGTTAAAAAAAGTTATAGTACATGAATATTATGGAATTCTATTGTTTTATATGAAACTATAAATGGAAGGAATTATACTATCTCTGAAAGGAGCAAAACCAAGAGAAAAATGTATGCATTAACAGCAGTGTGAAATGATCAATCCTGATGGATATAGCTGTTCTAAGCAGTTCAGAGACCTAGGACAACCCTATTAGACTGGCTCTGGACAATGCTATCCTCATCCAGAGGAATAAAAACAAAACAAAAGCAAAAAAAAAATCTTCAGAATCTGAAAAATATTGCATTTACTTAAAAAATACCTCATGTATTTATTTCCCTTAATCCTAATTCCTCACCAAAAATGACTAATATGTAAACATGCTTAACACAAATGTGTAAGTACAATATTAACCTGACTTTTGGACACTGAAGGAAGAATGGTGGGAAGAGAGCATGGAAGGAAATTTTATAACAGAAATATGTATAAGCATATGGATGAATGTTTAAAAAAACAGCTTTCATAACATGTATTTGGAAAAGGAAAAAAAAATTTAAAAGCCCAAGTTTCCAGTGTCCTAATTTTAAAAAAAAAACTTTTTAAACATCATAAAGAAATCATATCTAGAATAAGAGAACAGATTAGTTCTGCTTACTCTGCACTATTCTGACCACATCTGAACTAATGTAAAAAATCTACATCTAACATTTGGAAAAATGTTGACAAACTGAAAATTGTCCAGAGGAAGATAAACAGAGTAAGAGAACTTAAGAACTGTGATTTGCTATAAGCATTCATTATAAAGGAAATCTGCATTAAGTAGAAAAACTTCAGAGTTGTCCAAAAGTGAAATTATCTACTTTAGAAGTATTATGTTCTTATTCATGTTGAGATTTTCATGGAAAGATTGAATGATTTGATGTACCATAGAAAGGATTTGTTGACCAGAAAATGTTGCACTGACTTCCATTATGTTACCCAACACTAAGATTTGAAAAATAAATGACTCTAGTTATATATATATATATATATATAATTATCACTATTTTTTCCATTTTATTTTCCTATACTGATGAGTTGCAAAAACTGTAACATCTTAATTTAAGTGACCACATATTGGATTCTTCAAAATGACTTTCCATATTTGATTCTTAATAGATGCCAAAGTTTGAGGACATTTCTTTTTTTCTGAATAACTCTATATGTCCTTTACTAAGATTTATTCCATTTTTTCTAATCCATTCAACTGGAACTCATTAAAATATTACTATATTTTTTATAATACAGACAGATTCTCCCTTGTGCCTAAGTGATTCCCTGACAGTAAATTTCATCTATTAATCAACATAAAAACATTTCCTCCCAAAAAGAAATAATTCTTCTCCTTAGGAATTTTTCATGAACTTGATATACTTTTAAAAAGGTAAATTTTTCCTTCTTTTGATATCTATTCCCAATATATAAGAAACTTATATGGAAACAATGAGTCTGTTTTATAATCTCAAAGGACTCATTTCAAAATTTTTTCTTTCATCATTCTTTGAGAGTTGCTATGTTTATTTTCCCCAAGAATCACTTGTCAGCTTAACTGTCACATTTTCATTTCTGCATTTGATTGTGTTTGGAAGAGATAATGTATCTCCCTCCTTTAACTGCACTTTTAAGAAATATTGTTACTCTAGCACATAGTATTCATCATTGTTTGAACAAATACTCTGTCTTTTTTAACAATAATTGTATTTCTCATAACCCTTTGAGTGAAAGCATAATTATCATGATCCCCATCTTCTACTAATTAAAGCTGAGTTAAAGAGGGCAGTTGATAAATTTATCATATGAGTAGTGGAGTTGGATTTGAATCTACACTTTCCTGATATTTGCAATTTTACTCTCTGGAAAACATCATGATCATCCTTCACAAGTGTCATATGCAAAATGAATGATGTATCCATCATAAGAATCAGTTTCTCTATGTAAAGAAATATATCCTCAACATAGTTTTCAAAATAGTGAAGTAAAATTCAAATTGCATTAAAACTCACGTTCCCATTAAAAATTTAGCATTAACTTCCCATCTGTCAAAATGAAGAATCAGGAGTATCAATTTCTCTAACCATACAGAACAGTTAAAAGGTATGCTATATGCATGCTAGTTATGCCTGTCACTTGTTATACCCGAATTTCCATACCCACCTCCCCTTTTTAGATAATACTTTTCTCCCCATCAGACCAACTCCATCCCAGCAATGATGAAATCTAATTTCCTGGTACCTCAAGTCAAGTCCCCTAAAAATAATCTAGGTGTTCAAAATTGTCACTGAATAGCACTTGAAATTCTTGATTTGTTCAATTTTTGATTTCAGAAGCTCATCTTGCTGACCCTATTCTGGGCTCTTTCATTTATTTCTTTTGGTTCATTTTAAGAACTATTCAATAAATCATGATAGTAGTTCAATTCCCCGTTCTTTGCAGTTGAAAAATCTAGAGCTTCAGCTGGAAAATCTAGCAGATAGGATATCAAGGATTCTTTTAGATTATTTTATTTCACACCTGATATGTCTACCCATCTTTCCTAAAATTATTCAGAAATATACTTGTTTTTCAATAAAATTATTTTTTATTTTTATAATAAGTTCATATTTAGAAAATATTCTTCATTATTTTTCCATGTTGGGCTGTAGCAATTCTTAAAAACTTAATTTATGATGATCTTCTATGACAGGTGATTTCCAGTAAGATCATACATATATACATATTAGCATAATTATTGATCTAATAATACTAATGAGGAAGAATAATTTATTTACCACTGGGAAATATCTTCATTTTTTAAAGCCAAGGCAGTACTCCTTTATGGCTGTTCTGTTTTTTTTTTCTTCTTGGAGGTCTTCATATTCACATATCATCTTTTTGTCTCAAAGTAACACTGTCAGAAAATCCATAGTATGAACAAGGGAAACACCCAATTAATAATTTCCCATTTTATCACTCGTTTTAGAAATAACTAAACTCTTCCCTGGATTTGAACTCAGGTACTCCTGACTCCAAGGCCGGTGCTCTATCCACTGCACAACCTACCCGTCCCCCTGTTTCTACATTCTTAATGGCCACTATCTCAATTTCTTGAAATTAAATTTCTAATCCCCCCAAATTAGGAAAATAACAGTCCACAACATTTTTAGTCCTCTTTTTTTCACTTCTCTTTAGATTTGGATACTATAGACTACCACTTACCAAGAGTATACACTCCTTCAGTTTCAGGGACAATACATTCTCTAATATTTTCCTTTCTCTCACTCTCTACTCCTTTCTCTGTTTCTTCTGATGATTCTTTGGTTTCTGGTAAAAGAATGCATTTTTATTATTTTTATGTGTAAGATTAATATTTAACAATTTTTTAATATTAAATTCCACATTCTCTTCTTTCTGTCTCACCCTTCTCCTTGAGAAGGCAGGTGATTTCATTTCATTTATATGTGTGAAGTCACGCAAAACATTCTTCATTTTTGCCATGTAGTAAAAGAAAACACAAACAAAATAAAAATTGAAATAAAGGAAGTTTTTAAAAGTATGTGGTGGATGACATTTTTTATCATAGGTCCATTGGAAATGTCTTGGATCGTTGTCTTGATCATAGTAGTTAATTCATTTTTAGTTGATCATCCATTTATTATTGATGTAATAGTACAATGTGCTCCTGGTCTTACTCATTTCACTTTGATAAATCATTTAAAACTTTTTAGCTTTTTCTGAAGACATCCAGCTCAGCATTTTTTATAGAACAAAATTACTCCATCCTAATCACATACCATAATTTCCTTAGCTATTCAAATTGACAAGTATGTCATCAATTTCTGAATCTTTGTTACTACAAAAAAGAGCTATTATGATATTTTTGTACAAACAGATCCTTTTCCTTTTTTCTTTCAACTCCTTGGGATGTGAATTAGTAATGGTATTGCAGAGTGAAAAGGAAAGCATGATTTTATGGTCCTTTGGATGTAATTCCAAATTGTTCTCCTAAATGATTAGGCTAGTTCACACCTCCACCAAAAGTGCATTAGAGTTCCATTTTTTTTCATATCACCTACCGGCATTCATCATTTTCTTTTTCTTTCATGTTAACCAATCTGATAAATGTTAGGTACTATCTCAGAGTTCTTTTAATTTTCATTTCTCTATTAATAGTGATTTAGAGAATTGTTTTATGTGAGCATTCATAAGTTTGATTTTCTCTTCTGAAAATTAATTTTCATATCCTTGATATTTTGTCAACTGATGAATGCCTCTTATTTTTATAAATTTTACTTGGTTCATTATGGACATGGGAAATGAAATTTTTATCAGAGTAACTTGTTTTAAACTCCCCCACCCATTTTTATTAGTTTTGCTTTAGTTTTATTTGTGCAAAAGCTTACTTTTAGTTTCATATACTCAAAATAATCTATTTTAGTTCCAATAAGAAACTCGTATTTTGTCACAAAATTTTCCCTTTATCCATAGATCATATTCAGTTATATTTTTCCATTCTCTATTAATTCACTTATATTACCTGTTATGTTTAAAACATTTATCCATTTTGATTTTATCTTGATATAGACTATGAAGTGTTGATCTCTGCCTAATTTCTGACAAAATGCTTTCTAATTTTTTCCAGAAATTTTTGGCAAATATAGAGTTCTTAAAAATAGCTTGGATCTTTTGTTTTATCAAACATGAGATTGTTATACACTTTTTACTACTGTGTTTGGGCAGCTAAGTGGATAGAATAACAGACCTGTTATCTGACAGTGGTCAAAAGGACTCCTCTTTGGAAGCTCAAATCTGTCTTAGTTTCCTCTTCCTCATCCTCATAATCAAGTATAAAATTAAAAGGAGCTAGAGAAGGAAATGGCAATCCATTCCAGTATCTTTGTCAAACAAACACGAAATGTGATCTTGAAGATTTGAAAATGCCTAAAAAATGACTGAGTTACCCATCACCATTGTTTAGCTAATCTATACTACTCATGCCCTACTACATTTCTTATTCTGTACCAGACTGCAGTCATGGTGATCACTATCTAATATGATGTCAAATCTCAAACTACTATACCATCTTCCTTAATATTTTTATTAATTCCCTTGATATTCTCGAAATTTGTTCTTCCAGATAAGTATGTTTCTATTTTATCTGGATCTATAATGTAATTATTTTGTAGTTTGATTGCTATAGCACAGAGTAAATAAGATAATTTAGATAAAATTATCATTTTATTACATTTGCTCAATTGTTCTTCCAGATAAGTATGTTGCTATTTTATCTAGATCTATAGTGTAATTCTTTTGTAATTTTATTGCACAGAGTAAATAAGTCAATTTAGATAAAATTGTCATTTTTAATATATTTGCTCAACCTTCCTATAATCTATTAACATTTTTTCTGATTATTTAAATCTGTCCTTATTTATTTGATAATTTTCATTTTTTTGTTTTTTCCTTTTTTTCAGTTGTTTTTATTACATGCCTAATTCATTGATCTGTTCTTTCTCTCTTTTATTGCTGTATGTGATTAAAGAGAGAAAGTTTCTCAAGTAAAGTTTTCTCTGCATCTCACAAATTTTATTTTAGTATCTTTTTATTTTCTTTAAGAAAATTATTGGTTGTTTTCTTTTTTGTTCTTTGACCCATTCATTTTTTATTAGATTATTTAGGTTTGAATTAGCTTTTAATCTATGCTTCTACCTCCTTTTCTAAAATGTATTTTTACTTCATTATGTTCTAAAAAGGTTGCATTATATGTTTCTAGCTTTTTGAATTTGCTTGTGAGAATTTTTTGCCCCAATACTTACTCAATTTTTATGAATGTGACAAGCATGCCTGAGAGCTATCATATCTAACTTTTAACATGTTATGAGTTGACTTTTCATAATCTTCTTCCTTTATTTTCATTTTTGCCCAATTTTTCTTCTACTACTCTTACTGATTTTAAAAACAATATTTTAACTCTTCCAGATATTCTTATTAGTCTTGTATCCAATTCACATTTTATTTGTGCCTTTGAAAAGTTACTGTTTTGACTTCATTCTCTTCTTTGAGATTGTGTCTTGATATTCCATCATCAAAGTGGCTTTTATCTGCCCTATTCCTTAATTTGGAAATTTATTTTAATTTTGGACACTGGCTAGGGAGTACAGGGGGAATACTATATCAATCTTCAAAGGTATTTTGTGCTGTTATTTTCAGAGGTTCTTCTGCAGATTTTGAAATATTTAATGCTTCCATGGTGGTTTGATCTGGAGTGGTAGTGGTGTTTACTGCTCTTATTAATAAGGATTATACAATCTAATTCAATCAGTAGTTGAAAAAAAGATGAATTTTTGGTATCTGGAAAAACATCCCTCTTTTTAATAGAAATATCAAGAAATAACGTGACTTTCCTTAAGTGATAATTAATTTCCCCTCTAAGAAAATTCTCAGGCAGAATTGTTGATGACGATTTTAAATTTTATAGCAAAGCTTTCTTTAGAAACAGTTTGAATTAGATAGTTATCAGTTTGCTTCTACAATTCTGTGATCCTTTGGTTTCAGAGTTTCTTTTCTAGATGTTTTCTAAGCATTAAGATAATAATATATGTTTAAATATTTTGCCATCATGTGGGGTAAAACAAGTTCTCTAAAGATTCTACTTATAGAATGGCAGAACCAACAAGTAAGAATGAGACCAAGAAATTGTAGGAGGTCACAAAGAGAGATATGTGACACAGGAAGGGAGTCCAGTTCAAAGCAGGCCCTTGAAGCCCTAGAGTCAGGTGAACTTGAGTTCGAATTTGACCTCAAACACTAGCTGTATGTCCCTGGGCAAGTCACTTAACCCCATTTGCCTGAAAACACCCCCCCCACACACACACACACATAACTAATAAAAGATCTCAAATGGAATAGTTGATATTGAACCATTAAGGACTGTTCTTTGATTTCAGCCATTCCACCAGCTTCAGAATCATTTAAATATTATTCAGTCAACATTTCATCCTTTGATGTAACTGTTAAATAATATGCTTTGCCAAAATCCATATATCTAGGTGTACCCTAGCTAAATAAATCTCCATGAAGTTTATTATGGATACAGAGAAATATTGTAATTGGAAACACATTTTTGTAATCTTTCCTGCACTGTTTAAAATGTTTCAATCCTGTAATTATATATATATATATATATATATATATATATATATATATATATATATATATATATATATACAGAGAGAGAGAGTAACTGATTGTTGTAATCTTCTCTGTACTGATAAAATGTTTCCTCTTGACCTTTACTTTGATTCTGGCCACTTGTTCATCTGTGGGTCAAACTAGATTATGCACATGCAATATCTTAAATCAAGTAGGAGACCCTCCTACAGACACTCTTCCTACAGCAATTTATCCTATATAAACCCCCCACCAATCCCAAAAATTCTGCCCCTCCCACTAATCCTGGAGGGCATTTAAGGGGAGTCTGGCTCTTGCCCTACTCTTTTTACCTTGCTGTCCTTACCTTGTCTTTCTCATCTTGTCTCTCTGAAGTTAATCAACAGCTGGTCTGTCTAAACTACTGTTCCCAAACGCCAAGTGGTTTTTAAAGAATTTGTTTTTTCTATTTTGTATTGTAACTTCCTTTTAATAAAACTTGCTTTTCTTTTACACTTGCACTATAGGTTTAGAGAGTTATGACTTTTTTCACTTGGATTAAGCCAATTAACCTTCATCAATCTCAACTAAATAGGAAGCGTAGTCTAGAATGACTTGAGGAAGACTCTGTTCTTTTATGAAAAGCAGACACTCTTACCTGGGGTTGAGCAAAAAGCATCTCCCCAGAGTGTTTCTAAATCTTTCTCTCAGGGTTTTAGCTCCTGAAGCCTCTCATTTTTCAAATAAGTTATTTTCAGCCTTCAGTATCAAACTTTTAAGAATAAACATCAGTTTCCTTGTGTTTCACCTTTCCCTCTCTTTGTCTCTATCTCTGTCTTTAACTCTCTTTATCTATTTGTGTGTGGGAGCATGTGGTGTGGGTGTGGGTGTGTGGGTGTGCCAGGGTCAGGAGGTGCATGTGTGTGTCTCTCTCTGTCTCTACTTTTTTCTCTCTTTTCTGCTTGTTTGCAATTTCTGGCACAAAAAAAGATTCATTTGTTAGAAACCTCATAAGAATTTATTGTTGTTGCTCAGTTATGTCCAATTCTTTGTAACCTCATTTGTGTTTGATTGTTTTTGTTTTTATTTTTTCCAAATATATCTGAATGGTTTGCCATTTCATTCTCTAACTTATTTTACAAATGAGAAAACTGGAGCAAGCAGGGGATTAGGTGACTTGCCCATAGTCACACAACCAGTATTTGCCTGAACTGGATTTGAACTCAGATCTTCCTGATTTCAGACCAGTAGTCTTTCTACTTTGTCAACTAGCCACCTGTATCCAGGTAATGATTATTTGCCTAATAGCTGGTGTTTCAAATTCAGTAGTTTTCAAGTAGTTTCCTCAGATATGTGAGTGAGGAAAAAAAGGAACACATATACTAAGCTTCCTTCAAAGATCTCTTCAAATGCTACATCTTTCCTGGGAATCTACCCTCATATGATGATTTGCTAATGCCTATCTCCAGATTACATTGCATAAATTTTGAATTTCATTTTCTTTCTAAAAACTGTTTCCTCCTAATATAATATAATATTCAATTCTTGTCTTTCCATTCCCTAGCATAATGCTTGAGACTTGGCACCTAAAACATTTATGGAAGTGAATAAATGAATTGTGCCTTATAGTTATCCATGCTGATATCTCATCCCTACCATATAGACTATAAATTAAGGTCAAGAGTAATGCCTTAAACAAACTTTCTATCTTCCCTAACACCTACTAACTACATTAAAGACACTTAGTAAAATATATTTCTAATTGTTTTTGAAGAGACTATTTGAATAATTTTGCTATAATGATTACTTTCTACCAAACTATTACAATTGCATACAGAATCCTGTCACATCTCAGATTTATATGCCTCTAGCCTTCAACTCAAAATTCAGCATGACTTTGAGGAACCTGGAATCTCCTCTCAGAAATCAGAAATAAATCAATTCCATTAATAATGCAGTGCTTATAGGTTTATTTTTTACTCATACATATGTACAATGTATAGATTCCTATATACAACTGGAAACTACTTTACTATTTTAGTTTTTCTAAAAGAGAACTCATGTCAGAATAGCAGATTCCATGTATTTAGAGATGATTCTCTGTATTCTTGATAAATAAGGCAATCTCACCAATAAATGTTTATTTTCAATGTGTTAACCTGATGTGAAAAAATTCAAAAGGTATCCCAAGTGATGTCAGTGTTTAGTCTTTTTCTAATCTTCTAATACTTCTTATTTCTCTGTACTTCTCACAGGATTGATTAAAATGGCACCAAAAGAGAGTCTTTTTGCAACCAGAAGAAAAAAAAATTTGTTTCTGGAATTCATGTGACATATTTCACATTTTGCAGTCAGATCAACATAAAGTATGTCAAAAGGCCAAACCCTGCTAATAGGATTGAAGGAGAACAGAATAAACACTAGCAATGTCTGCCAGAAGGCAAGATATGAAAATATCAGCCACAGCCAGACCCATAGAAACAGTCATGAAAACAAATAGCAAACGATGTGTAATTTATTTTGCTTGATAACTGACATAAGGCTGCCTTATAGATCAAAATCAAAACTAACAGAATTTCTGTCATTGAGAAGAACAGCCAGTCATTCACTTCCTTTGTAAGTATAAAGACTAACAATTTATCACGTTTTCTTTCCAACATTTCCACTAACCTATTCTTTTTCTCTTTCCTTTAGAAACCAATCAAAATAACAAAGTAAGATTAAAATGAATTTTCAGGATAATTATTTTAAGGAAATAATATACAGTAAAATGCAAAAAATATATAGTTGATAATAAAGATATTTAAATTAAACCCCTGGGAATAGAGTAGATATAGATTTAGTAAAAAGTGTAAATAGAGTTCAATTTGTGACTTTCAGATGTAAATATATCTTTTTCTTGTCTTCAGTTTTATGTAGTTTATTGCCTCCTCTCCTACTTAGATCACACAATTATAGAAATAAGGAATATCCCAGAGTGATAGAGACATCCTCTATTCTTGGCACCAGATTCAAAATTTCATGATAAGAGATGTCTCACACTTAGTTGAACAGACTATTAAATATTATGTGAAACATACGACCACATTTACTCATAGAGTAAGAGAACAAAGAAATATGAACATTTTTTTGTTCCATGTCAGAGTCATCAACTAAGTCATTTCTTTGGGTCAGGAAAATGAGGATATACATATATATATATATATATATATATATATATATATATATATATATATATATATATATATATATATATAATTGCTCTCAGAAGGCTGAAAACCTGTTTGGCATAGTCACAGGGATATAGCTTTCCATACCAAAAAGACGTTGGATCAAGTTGTATTTCTGGCACTCTCCCTACTCATTGTGAGTATTAAGGGAACCACATCCCCATAATCTGGGAAACCTATAAAAAAATTTTTGACCCTTCCTTTGTACCAGAAAAGAAGTCTGAATTATTACAGTATTTAAAGTTAAGATATATTTTTATTATACAATACTATACATATATTTTATGCATTTCTAAGTTTCTAAACTTTTCCTGTGTCACCTGCTGGTCTTTATGTGTCATCTATGACTGCAAAACTCCCTAAAAATCCTTATTTCATTTCTTATAGGTACCTATGCTGATATCTCATCTCTGCCTTAAAGACTGTAAATTAAGGTCAAGAATAACACCTTAAACAAATTTTGTTTCTTCCCTAACACCTACTATATGCTAACTATGCTGATACTAAATATGCTGAGCCACAATATAGGAAAGTCTGGATGTGTAAGGGATATCTGTACTGACTGCGTAATCCTACTCAACTCATTTAACTTTTCAGTGCTTTAACAACATATGCCCTACAAGTTCCATACCACTCATAACACTCCTAAGTACAACCAGATTAAAAAAATAATTACAATCTTATTTTAATGTCTTGGTGTATTCAAAAAAGAAAAATATATGCATGATTTTAAGTCAATATACAGCCCAAAGGAATGCTTTTATTTAGTTTAATGGCCCCCATTTCTATTTGACTTTGACACCACAGTTTTAAACAACTTTCTAAAAATAATAATTGGCAGAAGAGGAAGTGAAGTATATCTTGTAGGTCAGTTAAAGATATATTGAGATTTAGCAGAATTTCTTTGGATTCAAATCCAATTGTTCAATTCAATTTTCTCCATTTGTGTATCTCTCTTCTAATTGAAAGAAGTCTTGTTCAACAGGCTGTCATCAACAACAAACTACTCTTTTTAGTTCTTGGAACACTCCTCTTAATTTTGAAAGTTCCCTCAATCCTCTACTTTTGATCACATCCCTTCCTGCCTCCTAACCTAAAGAAGTTTGCTTATAGACACAATCCCTCCTTTTCCTTTTAGTATCGCTCTTGACCTCTCCTATCTTTGAATATTTCTGCTATATTTAGCATTAAATGGGGCAGCTAGGTGGCACAGTGGATAAAGCACCAGCCCTGGAATCAGGAGTAACTGGGTTCAAATCCAGTCTCAGACACTTAATAATTACCTAGCTGTATGGCCTTGGGCAAGCCACTAACACCATTTGCCTTGCAAAAAACTAAAAAAAAAAAACCTTATATTTAGCATTAAACACACATTTCTCAGCCTAGCATTTCAGGCCTCCAAAATGTATCTACCCTGTTTTTCTTTTCCCCTTGCAGACTATAATTTCATCTTTCTTTTGTAGACTATCTTTTCATATTCTCTCTCTCTCTCTCTCTCTCTCTCTTTCTCTCTCTCTCTGCCTGTCTGTCTGTCTGTCTCACTCTTGCTTTCTGTTTCACTCTCACTCTCCATACATATATATATATATATAAATTATTTCTGCATATCTTTATAAGTGAAAATTATTCAATTACTTCTTGAGACCCACACTCTCCCTCTTTTCCATCTCTCTTAATATTCATGATATCTATATCTAAGTTTTATATATATATATATATATCATATATTATATCTATATATTGTGTATATATCTTATATATGTAAAATGATAGCCAGATATAAATGATGCATGTATTGCATAATTCTATTTTGCTTTAATTTTCCTCCCAAATTTTCTTCTCCCCCCTCCCCATTCAGTACCTGTTGAGAAGGTAAGACAAACAAATTATCACAGATGTAGGATTCAAACTACCACTGAATCCAATCCCAAGGTCCTATTTAATAAAGAAGATAAGAGAAAAGGGGAGGGAAAGGAGGAAAGAAGAAGAGAAGGGAAGGAAAACTAGTCAGAGAAATCAATCACTTTACTTTCTTGGGACTCTTTCCTATAAAACAACTCTGGTATGCTGAAAAATTAAATTTACCTAGTTCTAGCTATTATTGCCTGCCAAAATTCTCCATCAAGTTTGTTGATGAAGCACAATAATAATTCTGCTGCTTACTAAGCTAGATGCCACTGAATCTCAGGTATTATGTAGCCAGATGAAGATCTTTGCAGACTATTAGACATTCACAGGAGAAAACAAGACAAAAAGATTTATTAATACTCTCATCATCAATGTCAGCACACACATACAAATAAATTGGATACTAAGCCAAACAAACTAGAAAACTTTTTTTAAAGTTAAATTTTAGGTATCATTTAGAATTAATGGTAAGAATACAGCAGTAAAAATGTGATAACATTGAACAGGAACAAACTATTTGAAAGAGATGATAAATAATATTATATTTTATAATATATTATATTAATTATATTATAGGTAATATATAATAATATATATCAAAAAAGTATATTCTTGAATGCAAAATCATGAGCAAAATTGTCTAAGGAAAGCATTTGGGCAAACATCTATGGAGAGAGAACAAGAAGAAAAGTTTTGTCAGAAATATAAAATGTGATTCTGAATAAAACAATGGGAACAAATTCAGAAACATAAAAAATTGACACAGAGATAGGGAGTAGGGGAGACTTTACCTATTCTTGACAATTGTTCAAGAAGCTAAAAATAGAACCAATGGAAAAATTCTTGATTTGGTAATAATCTCTTTTTTTTCTTTTAGAAAATGGGAAAGAAAAAGAGAACATTTTACTAATAAAGAACATATTGCCAAAGTTAAAAATGAAGCACAGAACAAAAATGATTAACATTGAATTAAAATATAAAATATTAGAAGAGTTTCAGAAATGTGACATGTGAATCAAAAATGGTAACATGGAGATGGCTAGGTGGTGCAGTGGATAGAACACTGGCCCTGTGATCAGGAGTACCCGAGTTCAAATCCAACCTCAGACATTTAATAATTACCTAGCTGTGTGGCCTTGAGCAAGCATTTTGCTTAGAAAAAACTAAAATAAGAAAATTATAACATGAACTTAGGCTGTTATGAGGGTGGGAGTATGTTTTCATAGTATTCTGTTATCTAAACACATAGGGAATATACAATTTAATTCACATTTTAAGACTAGCTTTGAGAAACTGGAGTGTGTAAATTCAGAGTAAGAAAATCTTTTATGGAAATTTATTGTATTGTAATACTGACCTATTTCCAAAATTCATTGATTTTTGATAAGATTCTCCCAACCAAAACTGCCATTGTTAAAAAACAGAAATAACTTGACAATGGTCATACACACTAATATAGCAATTTCAACAATTTGATTTAAATTTAATTCTTAATTTTTAATTCATTTATTTTTGTAAAAGTGAATTGATGAATAAGTACCTTGCTAAATTGATGGGAAAATATCTACAGAAAACCTCCAAACTATTTAAACAAAGAGAAAAATCAGTCTCCTAAAATTTGAGGCAAACTTCATAGAATGCCACATTTACTGAGATTCATAAATGAATTTTATACATATAGTTTTTCAAACTGTTGCAAAAATAAGCAAATGTATAAAAATACTCATTTTAAAGAAAGGTTCTTCATAAAATTTTGCATTCATAAGGCAAGGTATAGAACACTTTTGTGTTATTGTGAAACAATCTGTTTTTAATAGTAAAGTCCTTTTAAGATTATTAGAGATTTAGGAATTTGTCATTTCTCTTATCAATAATAAATATGAAAGAAATTCATTTTACTAAAATATTCACCAAAACGTATATATTTTGGAAATAGTTTTAAGTGGAGTATTCAAAATAAATTAATGTTAGGTATTCTAATTTATATTCTTGACAAAGATGAACTGTATTTACAAAAAAGTTAAAACTTTAGATAATAAATTTTAAAGTAATATTTTATATGATTTTCGATATTAAAAATATCTCACTTCAAAATTAAATAGAAGATAATAAAAGTCTGAGAATTAATCATTTGACTAACTTATGGTAATAATTTTTATTTAAAAACAAATATTTTATGTGAGCAGATAAGGTATTCATTTGCTCTGGAAAATTATGCATATACACACACACACACACATATATATATATATTATATATAATGTTTTCTGTTTGAATAAAAATGGCTAATAGACTTTTCATATCATGTTGAAGCAATCATTTGAAACCAAAAATCATTTTACAATTTGGTTATGGGAAAATAAAGAATTCTCTGCTTTCTCAAAGTGTTACCAAATTTATAACCATGTGAACTACTTTATATAAAATGAAGTTTCTGTCATAGCTACTATAAGACTATCAGTTTTGTGAAGTTGTAAAAAAAAAAGAATTATATTCAATATATTGATAGATTACACTCAAGTCTAATAATAATGATAAGACTAAATTATGTAAACTTGATTATAAATTATTTAATTCCCAGGATTACCTAAGTCCAAATCCAACCTCAGGCTCTTAATAATTACCTAGCTGTGTGGCCTTGGGCAAGCCTAATGAAATAAGATATTTCATTATTTTTGTTGAATGTTTAAATTTTGTTTAGGTTACTATGACATGTTTACTAAATTCTGAATTTTATAAAATGCAATTAAACTAAGAACATCCTCACATATACTGTTTTCTAAAAGAAGAGGGACAATGCATTTCTTTGTTTAAAATTGTGTTAATCACTATGCAAAATTTGGATATCTTAAGAGAGAACAATTTCAAGGAAGAAGTAGATAAATTGCCTTTTTTATCTTTTAGAACTCTTAAAGAAAATAAGATGAATAGAATAGCAATTATCTCGTGATGAAAAGGTCACCCACTTGAATGTATTCATCCTCTTCCCATTTCCTAACCTCTGTAGGCTGCATTATAATTAACAGTGATTATATTTTCACTCTTGAGAAGATGAAAAACTTTTAATTTTGTTTAAACAATTTTCATTATAGATGTAAAACAATCACTATATAAAGCATGCATGTTTTACATAAATGTAAAGCTTAAGACATTACATCATATAGAAAAACTTACTTTTTCTTCAATTACTTAGAGATAGACGGGACTTCAGATGTCATATAGTTCAGTCCTCCTAATTTTACCTACAGGGAAACAAAAACTCAAATACATTAAGGAACTTGATCTTTGTTCCTTAGGTAATATGCAGTAGAATTGGAATTTGAACTCAGGTCATTTAACTTGTATTTCATGTATATCTTCACAATCATAACACATTCAAATGATTTCAGGTGTATCATCTCAGGAGCTAGACTGGAAAGTGTGTTTCAGATTAAAGAGCAAGTCAGAAAATGAGATTGTCATAGAGTGAGAAAATGGACCTATACTATCAAAAAGACTAGTTGAAAGAACCTCAGTGGGAGTGTTATTGGTGAGGAAAGGAGAAGGCATGGATGACAGTCAGAGTAACCTCTCAACTAATGTTCCCTGCCTTCCTCTTTCAGTTCTACCCTCTGATATACTCAGATACAGAGGTACATGCATCAGCTATATCATGAGGATCATGGATGGGTGAGAAGGGCACAGGATTATTAGGCTATTCCTTCAGACTTGTTAGGATGATTTGATTTTTTGTTTTCTTTTTATTTTATGCACATACATACATGTATGTGTATTTAAAGATAGATAAAGAGGTATCTAATATGTTTGGATGCAGTTTTCCCTCATTAAAATATGAGTTTGAGAATAGGGACTATCTTTGCCTTTCTTTGTATTATAAAACATAGTAGGCACTTAAGAACTGATAGATAGGATGGCTAGGTGGCACAGTGGATAGAGCACCAGTCCTGGAGTTCAAATGAGTTCAAATCTAGCTTCAGACACTTAATAATTACATAGCTGTGTTGCCATAGGCAAGCCACTTAACCCTTTGACTTGCAAAAGCAAAAAAACATGATAGATGATGATTTGTCCTCCATTTTTGAAAAATATGATATCAGGGAGGTGATGCCATGACGTGCACATGAAATGAATTTGAGTAAGGGGGTGGGGGTGGGGGATAGGGTGCTGTGCTAAGTGCCAGCTTCACTTTCTCCTCCACAGCCTTTTGGGTCCAGTGGCCAGATATGAATCAGGACTACCGGAAACAGCACTGGATACCAGGCAATCAAGTTGACACTTGCCAAGGTCACAAAGCCAGTAAATGTCTGAGGTCACATTTGAACTCAGGTCCTCCTGATTTTAGAACCCACAGTATGATCTAGCTGTCCCTGATGCTGGCAAAATATTTTCAATAAATAAATAAATAATTAGACAATTGGTATGAACAATAAAGCTATTAATTATTATACTATTGCCACTACTACCACAAAAATCACCCTCAATATTTTCATTTAGGTCATAGAATGCAATGAAAAGGTTGCAATGAGAGAATTGCTGAAGCCACTTCTTGATCATTCATCTGTTTTCAACACCTAGTAAATCTTATAGTTGCACAGGAAAACTCTTAAGACCTTACATACAATCAAATCACAGAAGAAAAGCTTTCCCATATAAAAGACATTACTGTCGAATGAATGGGCTCAGTCTAAACTTTATGAACAGCATCACTAACTTTACAGTAGATATGAACATCTGATTTTCTCTCTAACTCTCTTCTCTGTTCCTTTAATTGACCAGGTTCTGAGGCATCTCTTTCTTCCTGTTTCCACCTTTACTTTTAATCTTCTCTATTCATTAGACAAATGATAGCAATGGTAGGAGGAATGAGGACCAGCAGTGGACTTTTCCAATTCTTAATTCTCATGGCCTTCCTCCCTTATTTAATTCATATTTATCCTATAAGTAGCTATTTATATACCTTTATTCACTTTTTGTTTCCTCCATTACATTGTGAAGAACTATTTTACCACTTTTTATTTCCTCTGCATTTAATACATTGACTTAATACATTTAATACTTAATACATCAAATGGATGCTTAACAAATCTTTTTGATTGAGGATATCCCCAAATTGAATCTACAACAGCACTGCGTCGCTCCTCATACTGGACTTCAGCTATCTGAAGATATTGAAATCACTCTTTTGTGGCAACAAATATTAAAAGCACAAGGAAAATATAAGATGGGCTTTTCAGCACTTTTCCTAGGAAGGTAATGCTAATCTTTTCATCAGCAGATCATTAGTTTCAGGTTTTTATAGGAGTTGATAGATCGAGATCCCAACAATATTTTAATACTTCCTAAGCCATATTAGAACCTAATTATTTGATCCTAGAAACACAGAGTTTACATTTTTTATGCTTTAGTAAGTTAGTTACTATCTAATCTGCTTGCTATGCTAGGAGAAATGTATTTGGAAAGGGATAAGAAATAGAAATATGCAACAACAAAATACCACTACTCGCAATAATCTGTGATATAAAGATATTGTTTCTATTTTTATCTCACTGTTAAAGTCACAATGGGATTTTTTTGCAGGATGCTTAATGTAGCATTAAATAGTCATTCTTTCTGCAGTTCTCTCTCTTTCACTAAGGCTGTGTGATCTGATGTCCAAGACTACAATGTATGATAGTTAGCTTTCTCAAGACTTGCCTAGTACTCTTTTTTTTTATGTTTTTTTTCAAGGCAATGGGGTTAAGTGGCTTGCCCAAGGCCACACAGCTAGGTAATTATTATGTGTCTGAGGTCACATTTGAACTCAGGGACTCCTGACTACAGGGCCAGTGCTCTATCCACTGCGCCACCTAGCTGCCCCACCCAGTACTCTTAAAATATTAGCAAATTCACTTGACATCCTGCCCAATGAATTTGCTTTTCATCTGCAAAATGGGAATGATATATGCTTTACAGAAATAGTTTTATTGTGAATAAACCACCATTTTGGGGGGGGAGTTATTTTACAGAACTTTTTTTTAATTCCATTTATCTTTATTATGGGGGAAGTAAAGAGACAGAATCAACAGTGAATAGGCTTTTTTTTTTACAAAAAAAAAACTCTCAGGAATGGTCTTTTCCTTTTTTTACTTTTCCTCAGATTCTCATTATAGAAGCTTCCCAAAGTCCTCACAAAGACAAATAGAAATGAAACCTTGAGGACAAACCAGAAACATCACACACACTGTGGAGCAAACTGAGTTGCAAATTGGTTTCCTTTTTATATTATAGTTTGGCCCTGACTTTTATTGGCATGAGGGAAAAACCAGAAAATTGCCATCTCTGGGATACAAATTGGCAATACTATCACCTTGGAGGTATTGTTATGTTCAGTAAAGTACTTGTCTTCTATAGAAATTTGACAAAATGCCATTATGAGTTGCGGCACACCCCTGAGTTTCTGTATAGCCTAGAGTTAAAGATATAATAGAACTTACTTTGCCAGAGTTTCATATTTAATTTCAGAAGTGAAGACTATCCTAATCTTCCTAGGATACAGGCAATAAGGTTTATTACTGTTTATTTGAATTCTGATGATTAAAAAGCTTATTTTCAAAATTTTGTCCTTGAAAGTAACAGCCAACTTTGAAGGACTGTATAACCCAGGGATAATTAACTTTTTTTTCCCCTGACCTGGACTCCTTTGCAACATTATAAAGCCCTGGGACTCCTCAGATAGGTTTTTTTTTTGCTTTTTTGGCTTTTATAATCCAAGTGGAGTTTAGGGCCTTGCCCACACAGCTAGTAAGTATCAAGTTCCTAAAGTCAAATTGAAGCTAAGATCCTTAAGACCCCAGTATCAGTGCTCTATCCACTGTGCCACCTAACTTTCTTTGGTATATTGTCAATGTATAAATTATAATAGAGGATTGCAAAGGAAAGCAACATTATTTTGGTATATGTTGAGCCTTAATTTTTGTATTTGGAAATTATATGAACAATTTAGACCATTATTTTTGCTTTATCTAACACTGAAAACCTGGAATAGAATATTTATAGAAAATAAAGACAATTATAATTGGGTTAAATTTAGCAAAAATATTTTGTATAAACAAAATGTATAAAATGTATTTTATTGAAATATTTGAAAAAATATGAAAAGAAACTTGTTAAATTGTAACTGTGTGTTAGTGACTATGTTAAGTGCTAGAGATTAAAAATGGAAAACAAGACTTCAAGCAGAAAACATTCTAATGAGGAGCAGGGGGAGAGAAACAACTAATACTGAAGGTTAGATAAAAAGTTCCCATGGTCTTAAAATACAGAGGCAAAGGAAATGGTTATGCTTATTTTTAATGGCATTTTTAATGAATATCATAGCCATTTCTAATGTA
Organism: Macrotis lagotis; assembly: GCF_037893015.1. Classification (NCBI taxonomy): domain Eukaryota; kingdom Metazoa; phylum Chordata; class Mammalia; order Peramelemorphia; family Peramelidae; genus Macrotis; species Macrotis lagotis. The sequence goes on along the minus strand of NC_133666.1, from coordinate 430,111,863 downwards.
GAATCATTTGACAGTACCAAAAAATTTGGTGGAAAGAATGTATTTTCCAAGTCTTCAGTATTAAGATAGAATTGAAAATATTGAACCAATGTTTAATTTTTTGGTTTATTTTCTAGTATTTAATTTTCCTCCAGTTACACATAAAAACAATTTTTATCACTCAATTTTAAATCTCTGAGTACCAAATTTTCTCCCTTCTTTTCATCCCAGCTCTCCATTGAGAAGGTAAACAATTCAATATAGGTTATACATATGAAGTCATGCAAAACATCTCTATATTAATCATAGTGTGAAAGAAAACAGAAACTCCAAGCCCCCCAAAAAACTCAAGAAAATTAAGTTAAAAATATGTTTCAATTTGTATTTGGACACCATCGATTCTTTCTCCAGAGATAGAGAGCATTCCTCTTCATAAGTCCTTCTTAGTTGTTGTGGATCATTCTGTTGCTGAGAATAGCAGTCATTTAAAACCTTTCAATTTTGCTGCTAATTTGACACACAATATACTTAACCATACAGCAGTTCGTGTACATCTCCCTAGATCTTGTTGGAGAGTACCTTGTTCATCATTTTCCATAGCAGATTAAAATTCCATCACAATTACATGCCATAAATTGTTCATCCATTTCCCATTTAATGGGCATCCTTTCAATTTCCAATTGTTTGCTATCAGAAAAGTCATTGCAAATACTTCTATACATGTAAGACCCTTTGCTTTTGTGTTATTTTATTTCTTTGGAATACAGACCTAGTAGTGCTATTGCTAATTTAAAAGGCATGCATGATTTTATAATCCCTTGTACAGTTTCAAATGGCTTTACAGAATTGTTAATGTGAATATTTACAAAAATATAAGTTGCCCAGGTTAAATGAAGAAGAGATTAAATACCTGAACAACCCTATCCCAGAAAAAGAAATTCAACAAGCCATTAGTGAACTCCCTAAAATAATCTCCAGGGCCTGATGGATTCACAAGTGAATTCTACCAAACATTTAAGTAACAATTGGTTCCAATCCTATATTAACTCTTTGGAAAAATAGGGAAAGATGTAACTCTGCCTAACTCTTTCTATGAAACAAATATGGTACTGCTACCTAAACCAGGAATAGTTAAAACAGAGAAAGAAAATTATAGACCTATTTCCCTGATGAATATAGATGCAAAAATCCTAAATAAAATCTTAGCAAAACGACTACAACAAGTCATCACTAGGATAATACATTATGATCAAGTAGGATTTATTCCAGGAATGCAGGGTTGGTTCAATATTAGGAAAACTGTTAGTATACTCAATTATATCAACAACAAACCTATCAGAAACCATATGATCATATCAATAGATGCTGAAAGAGCTTTTGACAAAATACAGCATCCATTCCTATTAAAAACACTAGAGAGTGTAGGAATAAATGGACTGTTCCTTAAAATACTGAGCAGTATCTATCTGAAACCATCAACAAGCATTATACTCAATGGGGAGAGGCTAGAGGCATTCCCAAGAAGATCAGGGGTTAAACAAGGGTGCCCATTATCACCACTACTATTCAATATTGTATTAGAAATGTTGGCATCAGCAATTAGAAAAGAAAAAGAAATTAAAGGAATTAGAATTGGGAAGGAAGAGACAAAACTCTCACTATTCGCAGATGACATGATGGTCTACCTAGAGAATCCCAAGAAATCATCTAAAAAACTACTGGAAACAATTAGCAATTTTAGCAAAGTTGCAGGTTATAAAATAAACCCCCATAAATCCTCAACTTTCCTATATATGACTAGCAAGAAACAGCAGGAAGAGCTAGAAAGAGAAATTCCATTCAAAGTAACCTCAGACAGTGTAAAATACTTGAGAGTCTATTTGCCAAGACAGACTCAGAATCTTTTTGAAAACAATTATAAAACACTTCTCACACAAATTAAATCAGATTTAAATAACTGGGCAAATGTCAACTGCTCATGGATAGGTAGAGCTAATATAATAAAATTTCCAATTCTACCAAAACTAAACTATCTGTTTAGTGCCCTACCAATCAAAATTCCAAAAAATTACTTTAATGAGTTAGAAAAAATTGTAAGTAAATTCATATGGAGAAATAAAAAGTCAAGAATTGCCAGGAGCTTAATGAAAAAAAAAATGCAAACGAAGGTGGCTTAACACTACCAGACCTAAAATTATATTATAAAGCATCAGTCATCAAAACTGTTTGGTATTGACTAAGAAATAAAGTGGTGGACCAGTGGAATAGACTAGGTGTAAAAGCAGGAGAGGATTATAGTAATCTGCTGTTTGATAAACCCAAAGAGTCAGGCCACCACCAGGATAAAAAGTCCCTCTTTGATAAAAACTGCTGGGATAATTGGAAGTTAGTATGGAAGAAACTTAGATTAGACCAACACCTCACACCCTTTAACAAGATAAGATCCAAATGGCTACAGGACATAGACATAAAAAACAATACTATAAGCAAATTAGAAGATCAAGGACTAGTCTACATGTCAGATCTATGGAAAAGGGAACAGTTTATGACTAAGGAAGAGTTGGAGAACATCACTAAAAACCAATTAGACGATTTCAATTACAGTAAATTAAAAAGTTTTTGCACAGGTAAAACCAATATAATCAAAATCAAAAGAAAAGTAGTAAATTGGGAAACAATCTTTACAACTAATGATTCTGACAAAAGACTCATTTCTAAAATATTACAGAGAACTGAGTCATATTTTTGAAACAAAAAGCCATTCCCCAATTGACAAATGGTCAAAGGATAGGCAAAGGCAATTTACAGATGAGGAGATCAAAGCAATCCATAGCCATATGAAAAAATGCTCTAAATCATTAATTATTGGAGAAATGCAAATTAAAGCTTCGTTGAAGTACCACCTCACACCTCTCAGATTGGCCAGTATGACCAGGAAGGATAATGATCATTGTTGGAAGGGATGTGGGAAATCTGGGACACTATTACACTGTTGGTGGAGCTGTGAACTCATCCAACCCTTCTGGAGAGCTATTTGGAAATATGCCCAAAGGGCAACAAAAATGTGCATACCCTTTGACCCAGCAATACCACTACTGGTTCTATACCCTGAAGAGATGAGGAAAAAGGTTAAAAACATTACTTGTACAAAAATATTTATAGCAGCCCTGTTTGTGGTGGCAAAGAATTGGAAATCCAGTAAATGTCTTTCAATTGCGGAATGGTTTAGCAAACTGTGGTATATGTATGTCATGGAATACTATTGTTCTATTAGAAATCAGGAGGGACAGGATTTCAGGGAAACCTGGAGGGATTTGCATGAACTGATGCTGAGTGAGATGAGCAGAACCAGAAAAACACTGTACACCCTAACAGCAACATGGGAGTGATGTTCAACCTTGAAGGACTTGCTCATTCCATCAGCGCAACAATTGGGAACAATTTTTGGCTGTCTGCAAAGGAGAGTACCATCTGTATCCAGATAAGGAGCTGTGGAGTTTGAACAAAGTACAAGGACTATTCCCTTTAATTTGGAAAAAAAAACCCAGATGTCTTATGGTTTGATCTGGTTACCTCTGAGAATTCTGTTCTCTTTAAGGATATTTCTCTCTCATCACACCCAATTTGGATTGAGGTACAATATGGAAACAAAGTAAAGACTGATGGAGTGCTATCTGTGGGATGGGGGTGGGGGGAGGGAAGCAAGATTGGGGGAAAACTGTAAAACTCAATATCTTTAATAAAAATTTTAAAAAAAGAAAAAAAAGAAAAAACAATAAAAAATAAAAAAAGAATTGTTAATGTATCTATTTTCCTACATCCCTTTCAATATCTGTCATTTTACTTTTCTACCCTATTAACCAGTATAAGTATGGGGTAATACTTCAGAAAAGTTTTAATTTTTCTCTAATAAATAATAAGTTAGAATATTTTTTCATATGGCTTTGCAAAGCTTTGATTATTTCATCTGAAAACTATTCATAACTTTTCATCATCTATCAATTAGACAATGATTCTTATTTTTATATAGTTGACCCAGATCTCTTTGTGTTTGAGAAATGAGACCTTTGCTTCAAAAATTTTTATCACAGTTATTTTTACTGTATTTTATTGTATTTCCCTCCATTCTATTTCTCAGCCTTCTATTTCCTCCTCAAATATTTCCTCCTCAAAAGTGATTTGCTTCTGACTATCTCTTCTCCCAGCTATCCTCCCACGAAAAACAGAATTGGTCCCAAGCCATGAAAGAGTTAAAAAAGGATCATGGTCACTCACAGACCACAAGATAGTACAGGATAGTAGTTAGCACTTTTCCTCAGATCATATACTATTCCCTTCCTACTTTTCTGTAAGGTAAGATGCATTTCCACAACCAATTTAATGTGTATGTTATTTCCACTTTGAACCAATTCTGTTGGGATTAAGATTCACTCAATCCCTCAACTCCTACTCCCTCTCTACTGTAAAACGTTTTATCTTACCTCTTTTATTTGAGATACTTTATTCCATCCTACCTTCCTCTTTCAATTACCATGGATATATTCCTTTCTCACCCCTTAATTTTATTTTTAGACATCATCCCTTCATAATAAATTCATATCTGTCCCCTCTGTATATTGCCTTTCTCTAATGAGAAAGTTCTTGTGATTTTACAAATATCATCTTCTCATGTAGGAATGCAAGCAGTTTAATCATATTAAGTCCCTTATCCCTTTTTCTGTTAATCATTTTACATTTCTCTTGAGTCTTGCATTTGGAAGCCAAATTTTCTATTCAATTCTGTCTTTTAATCAAGAATATTTTAAAATCCTCTATTTCATTGAATGACTTTATCTTCTGAAGGATTACACTCAGTATTTTCTGGATAGGTGATTCTTGTTTGTAAATCTGACTCCTTTGTCTTCAGGAATGGCACATTCCAAGTCCCTGATCTGTTATTGTAGAAGCTGATAAATCCTGTGTTATCCTGACTGTGACTGCACAATATTTATGCAGTTTCTTCTGAATGGTTACAATGCTTTCTCTTTGACCTGAGATACATGGATTTTGGCTATCATATTCTTGGCAAATTTCATTGTGTTATCTCTTTCAAGAGGTGAATGGTGAATTAGGTCAATTTCTATTTTCCTCAATGGCAGTGGCCTATAAGGGCAGTTTTCTTTGGTCATTTCCTGAAGGATGATATTCTGGCTTTTTTTTTAAATCATAGCGTTCAGATGTCTACTAATCCATAAATTATTAATCCTGCATCTGTTTTCCAGATCAATTGTTTATCCAGTGAGATAGTTTACATTGTGTTCTATTATTTTTTCATTCTTTTGGGGTTTTCAATTATTTCTCGATTTCTCATAAGGTCATTTGTTTAATACTTATTTTTAAAGAAATATTTTCTTTGGTAAAGGTTTATACTTCCTTTTCCATTTGAGCAATTCAAATTTTTAAGGAATTTTTTTCTTTCAGTGAATTTTTGTATCTATTTTTCCAACTGTCCTATTTTGCTATTTTCTTCAGCACTTTTGTGACTCCTTTACCAAGCTGTTCATCCATAATTCATGACTTTCTTGCATCACTCTCATTTCTCTTCCCAATTTTTCCTTTATCTTTCTCACTTGATTTTCAAAATACTTTTTAACTCTTCCATGGCTTGAGACAGATTCAACATTTTCTTGGGAACTTTAAATGTAGGAGTTTTGACACTGTTATCTTCTAAGTGTGTGTTTTGATCCTCCTTGTCACTATAGTAACTTTCTATGGTCAGTTTTTTTTCTGTAGTTTGTTCATTTCCCCAACCTATTACTTGACTTTTAACTTTTTTTTTTAAAATAGGATTTCAGTTTCAGGGTGGAGGATACACTATTCCAATTTCATCTGTTTTCAGACCTATAAGTTTTGATTTTTTTCAACGTGATATGATCTAAGGAACAGTGGTAACTACTCTCATGGCCTGTCATGTGGTCTGTGACCACATACATTCTTTTCTTCCCTGGAACTATGAAGAGACCCACCATTCCACTGTGGCTGTAAACTCTGGTATGCTTGTGCTCCTCCTTGCCCTTGCACAAGACAAAGACATGGATATGTTTAGGTAAAGTAACCAAAACCTGCTTCATTGTTAGCAAGAGACCCTTTTAATCTCCTGATTAGTTTTTCAACCCCCTTCAATCTGTGACTGAGAGTTCTGGAAGGAGTCACTGCCACTGCTAATCAGTGACCCCCAAGACCTATTCCTGTTTTGCTCAGGCTAGGGTACCACTAGTTAACAAAGGATTCCACTGTACTCTCACATTGTTGCAACAAATATTTCCTCTGACCTTCTAAGAGGTCTTAGACTAGAAAATTGTTCACACTGTCTTTTGAGTAGTTTCTACAACTCCAGAATTAACTTAGAATCATTATTTGAAAATATTTGGAGGGGTTTGGCGGAGAACTCAGATCAATCCCTGTCTCTCCTTTACCATCTTGGCTCCACCTCCCTTTCAATATGTTTATCTCCTGACAACCTTCAGTTTGAATAATTTTCAACTTGTCTTCCTTTGTCCATCTCCACTGGAATAATAACCCCCATGACCAGGGGTCTGCATACTCTGAACCTCCAGGAGGAGGTTTCAACAAGTACAGGTAGAGCAGTGGATCAAAGGATCCTTCTAAGGTCTAACCTTTAATAACATCAATGAGATGTGTTTCCTGTAAGTATTTATTGTCACCCCTCCTTGTCACTCCCCTAGAAAGTGAGGGGGCTTATTACAGCAACAAAAGTGGAAACAAAATGCAGTAAGTAAAAGGCAAGAGGAGATTGCAGCTGCTGATGCTGTAGTGGAGATTTAAGGAGGTAAATTTAAAACTCTCTTCAATCCGTATAACACTATTCTCAAGAGTCATCCAAAGTCACTGACCACATGAAAACAAATGAAAAGGATGACTAAGAAGTCAAGATCCATCTGTGTATCTTGCTATCTGCATTTCTGCTGACCTTTAGCCCCCATTTCAACAAATAGCCTAAGAGACAATAAGAGCTGTCCCCCCATCCTGTTACCCCCTAAACACACACACACACACACACACACACACACACATGCACACAAACACACACACACACACACATACAGACACGCAAATGCACACACATATACACACAAACATTATGAGGGAAAAATGAAAATTTGGTAATTGCATTTCAATCAAAATCTTTATGTAATTAGTTAATGACATTTAAAAATGAGTATCACTGTATGGTAAAAAGCAATCAAAGAATGTTTAGTTTGAATCTATGTGTCTATTTGAGGTATGCTCTTCAGTTATTGCAAAACTAAAACCAAACATTCTGAAATAAAAAACAGACCTCTAAAAAGCTGAATAGCAAAATATTAAACCCAGATTGTTAGAGGCAGTGAAGCATGTTCAATTTCATTGCTTTGAGTGAAAATAATTGGGGTGGCTAGGTGGTACAGTGGATAAAGCACCAGCCCTGGAGTCAGGAGTATCTGAGTTCAAATCCAGCCTCAGATACTTAATAATTACCTAACTGTGTGGCCCTGGGCAAGTCATTTGCATTGCAAAAAAAACCCAAAATAAAAGAAAAGAATTGCAATATATATTTTAATGAAAGCAAAGATATATTTTGCATCATTAACAATACTAAAATAATTTTTAAATACTATTTCTTCATATTTATCTTATCCTTTTAAATATTGATTTCTGATTTTATATTACTCACAACATGAGTCATATAAAGCATTTATATAATATATAAGTAACTATGGGTGAGCCATAGTTTTTAAATTTATGAAGAATCAAAAATGATGATAATGTTTAAGTTGTAAAGTATTTTATGAATCCATATTGTAATTTTTAAGCTAATGAACTAGAATTATATTAAAGTTCTCCTTTAACATATGTTAAACATCTAACTTGACTACAGGAAGTATTATCTAAGTTATGGACATTTTCTTTTTCTTATTTAAGTCTCACTCTTTATTTGACATTGACTTCTCATCTCACTTCCTCCATTTACATCCCTCTGATTAACTCCTTTAAGCATCGTTCTTATAACACTTATTTTTCATATTGATCATTGAGATCTTAAAACAAGTCACTCTCTCTCTCTCTCTCTCTCTCTCTCTCTATTTATATATATATATATATAAATTGTTTTTATAAATATGTCCTATATACCCAAATAAACTTTAATGAAGAGTTAAGTTTTGATTTCTTCACCCCCATTATGTGTAGATATTCAATAATAGTTCTTACATCTCAAATTTATCCAACATAGTTGCTAAAGTAACCTTTAATTCCCCTGCTCAAAAAATCATCAGTAACTTCCTAATGCTTATAGAATAAACTAAAACCTCTTCTTTGGGATCTAAAACACTTCAAATCCAACTCTGTCCTTCTAGACATTTTTCATTATATTTTGTGTTTCAGAAAAACTGACCTACTTGAGTTTCCCTAAATTTATCATTCCATCTCCTGCATCCCTATCTCTACACAGTTTTCCTCAAATCTTAGATATATTTCCTATCATCTTTTGTCTTTGAGATTCCTTAGATTTCAACAAGACTAGTCTCTTGTGCTACTTTTATGAGTTTTTTTTTGTTACCCTAATTGCAGAGCTCTTTCTACTTATCTTCAAATTATCTTACATTCTCATTCCATCAGAAACTTCCAAGTTAAAATATACCCCTGTGCTAGGTATTCCCTACTGCCTCCCTCCAACAATTCCTTTCTGTTTCTTTTTTTCTGCTTTCTCTCATTAGATAGTGTGCCCCTTGAGTATGGAGATTGTCACGTTTTCTTATTTGTAACACTAGTGCCTTGTTTAGTGTCTTGTACATAGTATATGATTAATAATTTTTTAAATTGACTATTTACATGTTGTTTTTCTAGAATATATTACACAAGTCTTCATAGTAAACTTATTACATTCCACACAGTATTGGAATAGGGAAAGGGACTGTTCATAATTTTAAAATGTCAAAAAAATGAAACATATTACATTTAGCTAGTGTTCTAAACAAAGAAATTGTGAACAAGTATTTGCTTATTTTTAAAAAGGTTGGAAAAAAGTTTTCAGTAGCGTGATATAAAAAAGCAAGAGAAACAAGTTAAGAAATCAAAATCTGGTTCCAATTCTACTACTAAAAACAAGCTTTGATACAATCATTTGTCCCTTTTGCATTTCAACTTCATCTATGCAATAAAGAATTACAGAGAAAAATTCTTTAGTTTATCAAAATTATATAGTTTATTCACTCTTGAATATCATGTATCTACTGTAGACAGGTAAATGAAGATGGGTGACTAGACCCTGCTGGGGAGAGGACTTGCAAAGACCACTATGGATTTCTTTATTTGCAAGGAATTCACACAGCTCTCTGACCCCTCAGGAGCATAAAAAGGTCACAAATTTTAATTCACAGGTTAGTGCAAAGAATTGCAAGCAAATACACAGGATTCTTTAAAGGGGGGGTGAGAATAACAGGACAGTCTGACAGAGATGGAGGTGAGAGAGCAGGCACCAAAGTAGCATTGGGGTGGGGGAGGGATAAAGAGAAGCAGGAAAGAAGAAAAGAAGAGAACAATAGCAGCAAGGTCATAGTTGGGTGGAGATCAGCAGCCCAGCAGAGAGGGGACAGAGCTTTTAAAGAAACCTAACTCCTTGTCTGTGCTGGGAAGAACCAAGGGAGGAAGTAAGGAGTGATCAATACCTGAACATGATTGAAGTCAGGCATATACCTTGATAGGTCATGTGGTACCTGTAAGAAGGGTAAATGGGAGTAGGTGAAGAAAGTTGAAAGTCATTCCTATTATCTCAATGAATTTTCATATCAGAAGATGCTGGATAACAGTGGGAAAGAAATCAGAGCTTCACAGAATATGTCATGAAACACAGATAATATTTCCCTTAATATTTTTCCTTCATCAGTCTGATCTCAAGAAAGATATGGGTGTGAATCCAAGATGAGGGTGTGAAGTTAGCATGTTCCCAGAGCTTTTCTCTACACTAAATGAAACCTCTACCACACATCAAAGTTACAAATCCCACAACAAAGAGAGCAACACAAGGTCTCAATTGTAGATGTCATGGAAGATCTGTAGTGAAGATCTGCCTTTTGGAGAAAAGTCCAGTTAGGCAAGTGATCCAGAAAGCCAGCAGGGAGAATCCAACCACAATGCAGCCCAGATCCCAGCAGCTAACAGACCAGCAGGAGGGGTCCCATCCCCAGACAAAGTCTGCACCCTGGGAACATGGGCAGAGAGGACTGGGTGAGGAACAAACCAATTCATAGGAAGATCCTGTAAAAAAAGGAGGAAACAAACCTCTGCACAGGCAATGCATAGGTTGCCTATTCTTGCCAAATGATGAGCCAGGGCCAAAACCCCAGCCCCAGCACAAAAATCTCAGGACTATATAAACTATCCCAGGAGCAGAGCTTAAAAATCAAAATTAGTAAAAAAAAAAAAAAAAAAAGCCCAGAAAGAGTACTAACCACAGAAAGCCACAATTCAGATATTTTGTCCTTCATTCTGGAAGAAGAACATGACATCAGAGAGGTGATTACATGAAAAGCATGTGAATTGGATTTGAGTGAAGGGTACTATGCTATGTTATAAGTCACACTTTCTACTCCAGAGCCAGTATGACTGGAAATGACCCTGGATAAGAGAAAATCAGGGTTAAATGACTTGTCCAAAGTCAAACATCCAGTAAGAATGAAGTGTCTAAGGCCAGTCTCTATTTATTGTAACATCTAGTTGTTCAGATAAAATTATATTTCAGAAGAAGAAAGCAATTACAAATTACCTACATGGGAAATCTCAGGAGTTTATGAATTGGACTCAAATCCAAAACCTCACAGAAGAGCTTAAAAAAATTTAAAAATCAAAGCAAAAAGGAAGAAGAAAAATGGAAAAAAGAAATGAGAGCTATGCAGGAAAATTATGAAAATTTTACCAAAGAAATCTACTCCTTTAAAAGAAAAAAAATAACCAAATGGAAAAAAAGAATGTAACTCAATAAAAAATAAAATTGACCAAATGGAAAAGGAATACAACTCAACTAAAAGTCAAATCAATTAACTAGAAAGTGAATGCAAATCATCAAAAAAGTAAAATTAATGAAATGAAAAAAGAAAGCAATTCAATGAAAAGTAAAAATAATCAATTGGAAAAGGGAACACAAAAGCAAACTGGAGAAAATGAAACCCTAAAAATTAGAATGGGATAAGTAGAAACTAATGATTCTATGAGACAATGAGATTACATCAAACAAAATCAAAAGGCTGAAAAAAAATTGAAGAAAACATTAAGTACCTTTAAGGAAAAACAAACGACCTGGAAATTATGTCTAGGAGAGATCATTTATGAATTATTGGTCTTCCAGAAAATCTAGAACAAAAAAAAGCACCTGGACCATATCTTTCAGGAAATTATCATGGAGAACTCTCAAAATACAGATCAAGAAGACAAAATAGTCCTTGAAAGATTACACAGAACACCTCTAGAAAGTAAACCCAGGATAAACCTTCCAAGGACCATCATAACCAAATTCCAGAATTCTCAAATAAAGCAGAAAATACTTCAAGAAGACAGAAAGAAGTAATTTAAATACAAAGGAAGCACTATCAGAATTATGCAGAACTTCAACTTCAACATTAAAGGATCAGAAGACTGGGAATATGATATTTTGGAGGGCAAAGCAACTTGGATTGCAACCAAGAAGTTATTACCCTGAAAATCTAGTCTACTCTGTCAGGGAAAAAGCTGGATTTTCAATGAAATAGAGGACTTTCAAATTTTTCTAATAAATGACCAGAACTGGCCAGAAAATTGAATTGTATAAGACAAGTATAAATTGTATAAGACAAGTATAAATTGTATAAGACAAGTATAAATTGTATAAGACAAGTATAAATTGTATAAGACAAGTATAAAAAGATAAATGGAAACGGGGGGAAAAACATATATTAGACAAAAACATTTGATTGTATACATCCCTACAATGGAATATAACACTTGTAATTTTTTTTTAAGATTTTTCAAGGCAGTGGTGTTAAGTGGCTTACCCAAGGCCACACAGCTAGGTAGTTATTAAGTGTCTGAGGCCAGATTTGAACTCACGTACTCCTGACTCCAGGGCTGGTGCTCTATTGGTGCCATCTAGCCACCCCAACACTTGTAAGTCTTAAGTATTGTATTTCTCTTAGGATGGTTAAAGGGTTGAATATAGTTGAAGGGACTATACTTAGAAGATATGACTGTGGTTGGCTTTTAGTCCTTCACTATTGAAGGCCAAAATGACATCACTATGTTTGAGACAAATCACAATGCATGCAACTGTGGCTGATTAGACTAATATAAACTCAGAATGTTCCACTGCAGGTCCTTCATAAATAATCAAGGTGAACACCTAGGGTATTTACTCTAAACTTACCTCACATTTCCTTTGAATTTCTTTTATTCTGCCTTGCTTACAGAGTTCAGCATTTTCTTTGATGAAGGCATGCTATGTAGGGCAGTCCTATGCCAGTGTCTCCATGCCTTTATAATCAACTCTAATGTTCTTAAGAGAGATCTTCAGTGTGTACTAGTACTTAAAGAACTTAGAGGCTCTATATATAATTAAATCAGGAGTGATCTTACTTTATTAAATACCTTAGTTAAGGATGGTTGTAGTACTAGAGGGGCAGAAGGTAGAAGTGTAATTAGAAGGGGTGGATATAAAAGAGATTAGAATTAAATTGCTTGGCTAATGAGGGTTTTAGTATCATGGTTGAGGCACTAAAGAGAAAGAGGGAGAGAGTATACCCTGAGGCTTTGATTGGGGAGGATTGTAGGGTTATCTTTGTAGTACTATAGAGAAGGAGGGAGGGTGTACTTAGAGGGAGTGGACATGAAAACATCATGAAAAGATTTTTCTTTGCTTGACATTTTGGCTACAATTGAAGGAAGGGAGTTTAGGAGGGAGAGAGTGTATAAATGGTTCATGAAATGATTTGACGTTACGTTATACTTTGACTCATGAAGTTTGTGTGTCCAAGCAGGGTACTTGAAAAGGGTGTAAGGTATAAAGTAATTATAATTTGATGTGATTTATGACTCTTGAAAAGTGTATTTCTAATGAGACAGTAGATGACTATGAGGTAATGCACTGAAGAAATCAAGCAATCAACCTTTGAGAATAGTACTATCAGGAACAGATAAAAGGAGTATATTTTGACAAGGGATTGTAAGTACCAGACAGGGTTAAAACACCTAAAAGCTAAAAAGGAGAACTAAACTAGGAGGGCTTCAGGCAATAATGGATAAATAACAGACAAGAAGAGGCAAAAAGACCTATCATAGTAGAGGGAAAGAAGGGAGGGTGTGAACACTAAGTAAATCTACTCAATAGATTTGGCCAAGAGATGAAATAACAAACACTCCCAAATGGGTTTAAAAACCTATTCTAGAAGATGGCAACAGGAGAGGATCTTCTCTTAGGTGCTCTCTCTTGCTCTCTGATATTTCGAAACTTATAAAATAAGGACTCTAACTGAATTTTCAAGAGACAGAATCCACAGAGGGATGCAGTGAGGCAAGTCTCTAGCCCAAGGTAACCTGGAAAATAGCAGAGAAGCTGGGCTCCATTCAGATAGAGGGGCAGCCTGCCAGAGTGAAGGAACCTCAGCCTCCTGGAGGCAGCCCCAGGGTGCTACCTCCACTCATGGTAGCGGGAACAGTTTCCTGACCTACACCCAGGGAGCATCAGGCACAACGTAGGGGATTAGCAGGGGGGGATTTCTGCCAGAGCAAGGGTGTGAAGCCCAGCCCTGAGGGTACTCAGCGACCAGTGTAGCTGCAGCATCCCTGACCCAGGAACTGGAAGCAGGAGCTGGTAAGCAAGAGTCCCCAGGGCATGAGTGATGAGGCCAGGTAAGGGAGTGGAGAGACTGCCAAGGTCTGTCCCTGGAACAGGACTCTGGGGCTCTGACCACATTCAGATTCTGATCGCAGTATAGGCCCCCCCCCATAGAACAGTAGCTGCCCCCTTCTCAGCCTGTGGCAGAGGGGTGTGCTTGTGGTCATTCACATACTAGGAGGGAAGACAGACTCTCAGAGAGCCTTTTGGGGCAGGTATTCCAATAATACTCAAAAGCTCAGGAAGCACCCCTAAACCAGGCACAGGCTGGAGATATGAGTAAGCAGAGATAAAAGAGGAACACCAGTGAGAAATACTTTGTCTATAATCCAAAGAAGGATCAAAATACTAATTATGAAGATGAGGAAGTACAAGCTCCTGCATCTAAAGACTCCAAGAAAAACAGAAATTGGGCTCAGGCCATGACAGAGCTCAAAAAAGACTTTGAGAATCAAGTGAGGGAGATAGAAGAAAAATTGGGAAAGAAAATGAGAGAGATGCAGGAAAAACATGAAAAAGAAGTCAACAGCTTAAGTCAAGGAGATCCAAAAAATGATGAAGATAATAACATGTTAAAAACCAGCAGAGGTCAAATGGATAAAACAGTTCAAAAAATTATAGGGGAGAAGAATGCTTTAAAAAGCAGAATTGACCAGATGGAAAAAGGGATAAGAAAGCTCTCCGAGTGGGGTGGCTAGGTGGTGTAGTGGATAAAGCACTGGCCTTGGAGTCAGGAGTACCTGGGTACAAATCCAGTCTCAGACACTTGATAATTACCTAGCTCTGTGGCCTTGGGCAAGCCACTTAACTCCATTTGCCTTGCAAAAACCTAAAAAAAAAAAAAAAAAAAAAAAAGCTCTCTGAGGAAAGCAAATCCTTCAGATGTAGAATGGAACTGAGGGAGGCTGCTGATTTTATGAGAAATCAAGACACAATGCTTCAAAATCAAAAGAATGAAAAATTAGAGGAAAATGTGAAACATTTCATTGAAAAAAACAACTGATATGGAAAACAGATTCAGGAAAGATAATTTAAAAATTACTGGAATGCCTGGAAGTCATGATCAGCAAATAGCCTTGACATCATTTTCAAAGAATTATATTGGACAATTGCCCTTGATATCCTAGAAGCAGAGGGCAAAATAGAAATTGAGAGAATCCACTGATCCCCCAAAGAAAGAGATCAAAAAAAAAAAAAAACCAATCACCTGGAATATTATAGCCAAGTTCCAGAACTCCCACATCTAAGAGAAAAATATTACAAGCAGCCAGAAGGACACAATTCAAAGATCATGGAGCTGCAGTCAGGATCACACAAGACTTAGCAGCAACTACATTTACAGATCATAGGGCTTGCAATATAATATACCGGAAGAAGACAAAAGAGCTTGGAATGCAACCGAGAATCAACTACCCAGCAAAAATGAATCCCCTCTTCCAGGGAAAAAGATGGATTTTCAATGAACCGGGGGAATTTCAAATGTTCCTGTTGGAATGGCCAGAGCTGAACAGAAAGTTTGATCTTCAAATACAGGACTCAGGTGAAGCATAGAGAGTGCAGGAGAAGGGGAAAATATGAGGGACTTAATGATGAACTACATGTATTCCTGCATAGAAAAATGATACTGATAATACTCATATGAACCTTCTCACTTAATAGAGCAGGAAGAAGGGGCTTTTATATATGAAGCACAGGAGAGAGCTGAATTTGAAGATATAATATAGTGTAGAAATGCAGTCAATGGCTAAAAGGGAAATATAATTGGAGAGAAAAAAAAGCAGAGGTGGAATATGCTAAGATGTTTCATATAATAAGTTTTTTATTACAATTAGCTATTGCAATGATATGGAAGGGGGGAAGGCAAAGAGGAATGAGGAAAACTTCGCTCTCATCAGAGGTGGCTAGGAGAGGAAACAGCATATATACTCAATGGGGTATAGACACCTAGAGTAAGAAAGAGAGAATGGGGACAGGAAGAAGTGGGGGATGTGAGTGATGGAGGAGAAGATGGACTGCGGGGGAAGAGTGGTCTGATATAACACATTTTCTTTTTTACTTCTTGCAAGGGGCTAGGATTGGATGGCCTGTCCAGGACCATAGGTTTGTGTGAATGCTGGGCCTAAGGGGTGGTATGTGGGCTTGGGGCCTCTTCACGCCAGGGCTGGGGATCTGTCTGCTGTGCCACTCAGTTACCCTACAGCACATTTAAGAAGAGGGACAGAGTGAAAGGAGAGAGAAAATATAGTATATGGTAGTGGGGAAGCACAAATGGAGGGAGTTGCGATCAGCAATGGCAAAGGTAGAAAAATATGGAAGTAGCTTTTCTGAGACTTATAAATGATTTGATCCACCTGTGACAGAGATGGAGGTGTTGGAACACAAACAGAAGCACATTTTTATTATTATTATTTGGGGGGGGCAGATTGCAGGGCAAATGGGAATGGGTGGCTGGCCTGGGGCCTCACAACTGAATGATTGTTGGGTGTCTGAGGCCAGATTTGGACTCTGGTGCTCCTGGCTCCAAGTCCGGTGTTCTTCCACTGCACCACCGGGACACCACCACTACTACTACTACTACTACTACTACTACTACTACTACTACTACTACTACTACTATTTTATTTTATTTTTTATTTTATTTATTTTATTTTATTGATGTCTGGGGCATGATTTGGGCTTGGGTGCTCCTGGCTCCAGGGACAGTGCTCCATCCACTGCACTACCTGGTTGCACCTATTTTTTATCATCATTATTATTATTTTTTATTTTTATTTCAATTTTTTTCTTTTTCCTTTACTTTATCACTCATGCGGGTCTCCACTCATGGTGGAGGGGTTATTATGTTTTCTCTTAAACAAGAATATTTTGGTAATGTATATAAAAAACATCATTTGTACATAAATGAAAAAGGTGAACTCACCACCAATGAGGAGGAAATTAAAGTAATATTTTAGAATTATTTTGCCCAACTCTATGCTAATAAATTTGACAATCTAAATAAAAAGAAAACCTATTCTACCTAATGGGAAGTGGAGGTGGGGGAGAGGGAAAGAAAGGGAAAAGGGGGACTGATAAAAGGGAAGGCAAAGGTAAAAGTGAAAGTAAAGTTAAATTATAAATTTAAAAGAAAAGTTAATGGATGAAAGGAGTAAAACAATGCCGAGGAGAAATAATAGGAAAGGAAAGAGAAAATTATAAATGGGGGAAAGACAGCATGGAAGGAAATACAGAATTAATCATCCTAACTCTAAATGTGAATGGGATAAACTCTCCCATAAAACAGAAGCAGATAGCAGAATAGATTAAAAATCAGAATCCTACAAGAAGTTGTTTATAAGAAAAATATCTGAAGCAGATTGTTATGTACTGGGTAAAGGTAAAAGACTGAAGCAAAATATTTTATACTAAAGTGGAAATAAAAAGATTGATCCCCATCTCATATAAAGCAGAAGTAAAATAAATGTCATTAAAAGAGTTAAGGAAGGATTTTTAAAAGGCATTATAGGCAATGAATTATATCATTATTTAACATATATGCACAAAATGGCATAGTATCCAAATTGTTAGTGGAGAATGTGAAAGAATTACAAGGAGATATAGAGGGCAAAACTTTAATAATGGTGAACCTGAACCTCTCTGTCTGTCAAATTAAATAAATCTAATCACAAAATAAAGACGAAGGAAGTTAAGAAGGTAAATAAATCTTAGAAACTTAGAAAACTCCAATAAACTTTTCTGGAGAAAACTGAATGGGGATAGAAAAGATATAACTTTATCTCTGAGGAACATAGGTTTTGTAGCAAAATTAACCACATACTAGGGCATAAAAACTTTACAATCGAATGTAGAAAGGCAGAATTAAATAAATGCATGTTATTCACATCATACTGAAATAAAAATTGTAATCAAGGTCTATGGAAAGATAAAACAAAAATTAGAAACTAAATAACTTAATTTTAAAGAATGAAAGGATCAACAACAAATCATAGAAATAAGCAACCATTTTCTCCAGGAAAATGATACAAAACTTTATGGGATGCAGACAAAGCACTTTTTAGGGAAAATTTCATATCTCCAAATGCTCATAGGAATAAAATAGAGAAAGAGGAGATCAAGGAATTGGGCATGCAACTAAAATACAAGGAAAAGAATTAAAAATCTCCAATTAAATACCAAATTAGAAATTCTGAAAAATCAAAGGAGAGATGAATAAAATCAAAAGCAAGAAAATCATTGATTTAATAAATAAAACTAAGAGTTGGTTTTATGAAAAAAGCAATAAAATAGATAAACCTTTGGTTAATCTGATTTAAACAAAAAAAATTGCCTAATTGCTAGTATCAAAAAAGAAAAGGGTGTGGGGTGGCTAGATGGCATAGTGGATAAAACACTGGCCCTGGAGTCAGGAGTACCCGGGTTCAAATCCAGTCTCAGACACTTAATAATTACCTAGCTGTGTGGCCTTGGGCAAGCCACTTAACACCATTTGCCTTGCAAAAACCTAAAAAAAATGAAAAGGGTGAACTCACCGTCAATGAGGAGGAAATTAAAGAGTATATTCAGAACTATTTTGCCCAACTGTATGCCAATCATTTTGACAACCTAAATGAAACAGATGAATATTTACAAAAATTCAAACTACCAAGATTAACAGAAGAGAAAATAAAATACTTAATAACCCCTTTCGAAAAAGAAACTGAAGAAACCATCAATAAATTCCCCAAAGTCTCCAGGTTCAAATAGATTTACAAGTAAATTTTATCAAACATTTAAGGACTGATGAAGTTAAAGAAAAAAATTTATGAAGACCAGGAGACCCTTATCAACAACATACCAAACAAAAAAAAGGACAAGCTTATAATTCTGGGTGACTTTAATGCTTGAGTAGACTCAGATTGCCAGGGAGTCCAGGGGAGGAATGGAGTTAGAAATAGCAACAGCAATGATCACCTTCTACTGAAGACTTGTGGATATCATGACCTTTTCATCACAAACACAGTCATCCATTTAGCTAAAAACAATAAAACTCCCTGGATGCACCTTCATAGCAAACATTGGCATCTAATAGACCATGGAATTATAAGGAGCAGAGACAGGCAGCATGTGAGAGTGACAAAGGCAATGTGTGGTGCAGAGTGCTGAATTGACCACAGACTCATCCTCTCTAATCTAAATATTCATATTATCCAAAGTGGCAGCCTCAAGGTAAAATAAATAGTAGAAGAATTAATGACAAGGGATTAGAGTGTCTTCCAGACCATGACGCAATAAAAATTACATGTAATAAAGGGTCAGGGAAAGACTAACCAAGAAATAAATGGAAATTAAATAACTATCTTAAATAATGGGGATCATACAGCAAATAATAGAAATAAACAATAATTATATCTCAGAAAATGATAATAATGAGACATCATACCAAAATTTATGGGATGCAGCAAAGGCAGTTTTGAGGGCAAACTCTATATCTTTAAATACCTATATGAATAAAATAGAGAAAGAGGAGATCAATGAATTGGGCATGAACTAAAAAGCTACAAAAAGAACAAAGTAAACAATCCCAATTAAATACCAAATTAGAAATTCTGAAAATCAAAAGAGAGATAAATAAAATGGAAAGTAGGAAAATCATGATCTCATAAATACAACTAAGAGTTGGTTTCATTTGAAAAAAGCCAATAAAATAGACAAACCTCTGGTTTATCTGATTAAAAAAAGAAAGAAGATAATAAAATTATCAGGATCAAAAATGAAAAGGGTGAATGAACCACCAAGGAGGAAGAAAGTGAAGAAATAATTTGGAGCTACTTTGTCAAACTATATGCCAATAAATGGGACAATTGAGTGAAATGGATGAATATTTATAAAAATATAAACTTCCCAGATGAACAGAAGAGAAAATAAATTACTTAAATAATCCCATTTTAGAAAAAAAAAGAAATTGAAACCATCAATAAACTCCCTAAGAAAAAGCCTCCAGGAACAGATGGATTTACAAGGGAATTCTACCAAACATTTAAGGAAAATTAATTCCTATTATACATAAACTATTTTTAAAAAATGAGAGAGGAAAGAGTTCTGCCAAACTCCTTTTATGACACCAACACGGTACTGATACCTTAACCAGGAAGAACAAAAAAGATGAAGAAAAGTTTTAAACCAATCACCCTAATGAATATTGATGCAAAAATCTTAAATAAAATTTTCACAATGACACTACAACAAATTATTACCAGGATAATACACCATGATCATTTTGGATTTACACCAGGCACAGATGCTTCAATATTAGGAAAATACTCAACATAATTAAACATATGAATAGTAAAACCAACATAAATTTTATGATTATCTCAATTGATGATGAAAAATCCTTTGATAAAATACAGCATCATTTCTGTTAGAAACAGTGGAAATTTTAGGAATAAATGGATTTTTCCTTAAAATAATAAATAGTGAGTAGTTAATAAATATGTAATAGTATCTATCTAAAACCATAGACAAATATTATATTTAATGGAAATAAATTCAGAGCATTTCCAATAAATTCAGGGGTGAAAAAAGGATGCCCGTTATCACCATTATTATTCAATATAGTATTGGAAATGGTAGCAGTAGCAATAAGAGAAAAAAAATTGAAGGAATTAGAATTGGCAATGAGGAAGCAAAACTTTCACTCTTTGCAGATGATATGATGGTATACCCAGAGATCCTGAGAAAATTATCTAAATAACTCCCTGAAACAATTACCAAATTCAGCAAACTAGCAGGATATACCCACATAAATCAAAAGCATTTCCAAATATGAACAATAAAGCCCAAGAATAAGAAATAGAAAGAAAAATTCCATTTAATTGTCCCAAGACAAACCTGGAAACTGTATGAACACAATTATAAAGCTCTCCTCACCCTATAAAGTCAGATCTAAATAATTGGATAAATATCAAATAATCATGGTTAGGTCAAGCTAATACAATAAAAATGACAATTCTACCCAAATTAAATTACTTATTCAGTGCCATATCAGTCAAACCACCAAATAATTACTTCACTGAGTTAAAAAGAACAGAAACAAAATTCATTTGGACACAAAAAAAGAGGAAGAATAGCAAAGGAACTGATGAAAAAAGTGTAAAGGAAGGTGGTCTAGCTCTACCAGATCTAAAACTACACTATAAAGCAACAGTCATCAAAACTGTCTGGTACTGGTTAACAAATAGAGTAATGGATCAACAGATGAAGATAGGTTCAAAAGAAACTGCAGTAAATGACTACAGCAATCTACTATTTGACAAACCCAAACACAGCCTCTGGAATAAGAGTTCATTATTTGACAAAAATTGATAGGAAAACAGGAAAATAGTATGGCAAAAACTAGGCAAAAAACCTACACCCCACACCTTATACCAAAAATAAGGTCAAAATGGGTACAGGATTTAGACATAAAGAGTGATACCATAGATAAATTATTAGGCTAAAAATACTCATCTATCTGATCTATGCAAAAGGGATAAATTTATAGCCCAATAAGAATTAAAGTACATAATATAATGCAAAATGAATAATTTTGACTATATTGAATTAAAAATGTTTTGCACTAATAAAATCAATGCTGACAAAATTAGAAGAAAAGCAGAAATCTGGGAAACAATCTTCACAACCAGGAGTTCTGATAAAGATCTCCTTTCTAAAATATATAGAGAATTGTATCAAATGTATAAGGTCACAAGTCATTCCCCAATTCATAAATGATGAAAGGATATGAACAGTGTTCAAATAAAGAAATTAAAGCTATACATGATCAGAAAAATTGTTTGACTTGAAAAGGCTACAAGCCAGAACTCCACAGTATTGATTAGAGAAATGCAATGAAAACAACTATTAAGTATCATCTCATACCTATTAGATTAGCCCAGATGAGAAAAAAGGGGAGATGATCAATGCTGGAGAGGATGTGTGAGGATTGGGATATTGATGTATTGCTACTGGAACTGTGAAAGGATCCAACCTTTCTGGAGAGCAGTATGGAACTATGCCCAAAGAGTAATAAAACTATTCATCCCTTTGACCCAAAAATTCCAATTCTAGCACTCTATCCAGAAGAAATTGTAAAAAAATGGGAAAAGTCCTACATGTTCCAAAATATTTATAGCAGTTCTTTTTGTAGAGGCAAAGAATTGTAAATTGAGAGGATGCCCATCATTTGGCTAAACACGTTATGGTACATAAATAATATGGAATATTATTGTTCTATAAGTTCTATAAGAAACCATAAATGGTTGAACTCTAGAGAAGCATAGAATGATTTATGGGATCTGATGCTGAGTGAAGGGAGTAGAACCAAGAGAAAAATGTACACATCAACAACATTATGAGATGAACAATCTTTTTTTAAATTTTTTTTAGTTGTTTTTTTTGCAAGGCAGTGGGGTTAAGTGGCTTGCCCAAGGCCACACAGCTAGGTGATTAAGTGTCTGAGACTGGATTTGAACCCAGGTACTCCTGACTCCAGGGCCAGTGCTTTATCCACTGTGCCACCTAGCTGCCCCTGAGATGAACAATCTTGATGGAAGCAACTCCTCTCAACAGTCCAGAGAGCTAGGACAACTGTATTAGACTGGTAATGGTCTATATTATCCCCAAACAGAGTAAAAAAAAAACAACACAAAACAAAACACACATAAAAAAACACCAAATCTGATGAATACTTTATAAAAAAATATCTCTTATATTTCTCTTTCCCTTAATCCTAATTCCTCATGCCAAAAATTATCAATTTGTAAATATGTTTAACAAAATATGAATGTTAAATGCTAACTTGACTGTTCACTACTGAGGGGAGGAGGGTGTGAAAGAAGCATGGAGGGAAATCTTGTAATTTGGAAATATACAGGTACAAATGGATGAAAATAAAAAAAGAGAGATTAGAGTGTCCCTCTCTGAATGGGAGCAATTTGCTGCTAACTTGAAGGGAAAACTGAGCCTACACACAGTGGCAACAGGGAGCAGAAAAGGAGTGGGTAGCTTTCAGAGATCTGGTGTACAGCTCTTCATTTGCTCATCTGGACCAGAACACATGCAAACACCAAGACTGGTTTAATGATAATGATAAGAAAATAAAGAAACTGCTAAATGAAAAACCAGAACTCTGCAGGTATAACCATCAAGATAGTTCAGCCATTTCTAAGAATGCAGCAATTAATTCCATTAAAAGTAAAGTTCAGGTAAAGCTTAGAGAGATTCAGTACTCTTTGCTCACTAAGAAGGCAGATGAAATTCAATTTTATGCAGACAATAACAAACCAAACTGCTTCAATGATTCTCTGAAAGCTATATATGGGCCAAAGACTTATTGTGCATGTCAATTACTCAGTGCTGATGGATCCACATTGATTAATAATAAGGACTTTGTCCTAGAGAGATGGACTGAATACTTCCATAGTGTTTTTAACAGACCATCATCAATCACTGCAGAAGCCATTGACCATTTACCTCAAGTTGAAGTCAATCAATGGCTGGCTGAAGTGCCAACTGAAGAAAAGGTTTTGAATGCCATTAGGCTCCTTTCAAATGGCAAAGGAGGTGGTGCTGATTCTATTTCATCTGAGATCTACAAGGTAGGGACTCCATTGCTCATCCAAAAACTGACTGAAATTTTCCAGGTTATAGGGTATGAAAAGGTGATCCCTCAAGAATTCAAGGATGCCTCTATTATCCTTCTCTATAAAAGGTAAAGTGAATAGATTGTCCTATGACAATCACAGGAGTATTTCTCTTTTAGTCATTGCTGGTAATATTCTTGCCAGTGTCTGTCTCAATAGATTTATCCTTCTCCTGGAATTGGTCACCTTCCTGAGAACCAGTGTGGCAGAAAAGTTAGAGGAACAGTCGATTTATTATTTTCTGCCAAACAACTCCAAGAAAAATTCCAGGAACAGAAGTCTGTATGAAACACTTGTAAATCTGACCAAGGTTTTTGATACTGTCTGTCACATGCTCATGTTCTAGTAAATGGACCATGCTCTCAAGATTTCCCAGTCACCAGCAGAGTAAAACAAGGATGTGTTCTTGCTCCCATATTTTTTGCAAGATGTTTTCAGCCATGTTATCAAATGTCTTCAATAAGAATGAGCATGGCCTCAAGGTCAGGTACTGTACTGATGGAAAATTGTTTGACTTGAAAAGGCCACAAGCCAAAACCAAAGTAAATGGAATGTTGGTGCATGATCTTCTGTTTGTAGATGATTGTGCACTCAGTGAAACCTCTGAAGCTGAGATACAACAAAGTATGGATTGATTCTCTGTTTCTTGTGCTAATTTTTATCTAACAATTCACACCAAGAAAATATAGGCGCTCCATCAGCTGGCACCACACCATACATATGTGGAACCATCAATTACAGCAAATGGAGAAGTTTTACATGCTGTAGACTAGTTCACTTACATTGGTAGTGTCCTTTCCAAGGAGGTACACATTGACAATCAATTTGACACTCACATTGCCAGAGCTAGCTCAGTATTTTGGAGGCTCTGAAAGACAGAATGGGAGAGGGGAGCTACATATTAGACTGACTATCAAAGGTCTACAGAGCTGTTGTGTTGACCTCATTGCTATATGGCTGTTAAAGCTAGAAAATCTACCAATGTCAATCAGGAAACTGAGTCACTTCCATTTAAATTGTCTTAGGAAGGTTCTGAAGATCATCTGGCACAAGGAGAAAGCAGACACTGAGGTCATTTCTCAATCTAAACTGCCTAGTATACCAACATTACTAGAGAAAGTACAACTATGGTGACCTGGACATATTGTTAGAATGCCAAACATATACTTGCCAGGAAAAAGACTATTTTCTGGAGAACTTATACATGGTAAATGCTCACAAAAGAGGGTCAGAAGAAGCAATACCAAAGGTCTTATTAAAGAATTTTAGGATTGACTGTAGAATTTGAGAGACTCTGGCACAGGACTACACAGCATGGTGTGCCCTCATCGGTGAGGGTGCTGCACTCTATGAGGAAGGCAGAATTGAAGAAACTTACATATGTAAGTTTAGAGGTCCCACCCCTGTTGTTCCCATGGATCATTTGTACCCAATCTTGGTAGAGCATTCTGATCTCCTATTGGACTGATCGGTCACAGTCAAACATATTGTAATTTATGACAAACATAATGATGCCATTTTGGCCTTCTTCAATAATGAAGGAAAAGAACCAACCAATCAAATCATTACTAAACATGTGTGCACCTAGTGGCATAGCATCCAAATTCCTAGAGGAAACACTGAGTGAATTAAAAAGAGAAATAGATAGAAAAACTTTAATAATGGGGGGCTTCCACCTCCTTCTCTCAGAATTAAATAAATCTAAGCACAAAATAAAAAAAGAAAGAAATTAAGAAGCTGAATGAAATCATAGAAAAAATAGATATAATATACCCGTGGAGAAAACTTAATATACTTTTTTTGGCAGTTCAAGGCAAGTATTCCAAAACTGACCATGTACTAGGGCATAAAAATCTTATCAATCAAATGCTGAAAGGCAGAAATAATAAAAGCACACTTCTCAGACCACGATGGAATAAAAATTTCATGTAATAAAGGGTCATGAAAAGATAAACCAAAAACTAATTGGAAACTAAATAAGTTAATTTTAAATAATGGATGGATCAAACAACAATTATTATAAATAATCAGTAATTATATCCAAGAAAATGATATTAATGAAACATTATACTAAAATTAATGGGATGCAACCAAGGCAGTTTTGAGAGGAAACTTTATAACACTAAATGCCTATATGAATAAAATAGAGAAAGAGGAGATCAATGAATTCTATATGCAATTAAAAGAGCTAGAAAAAGAACAAATTAAAGATACCCAATTAAATACCAAATTAGAAATTCCAAAAATCAAGGCAGAGATTAATAAAATTGAAAGCAAGAAAACCATTGATCTAACAAATAAAACTAAGAGTTTTATGAAAAAGCAAATAAAATAGACATACCTATGGGTAATATGATTAAAAAAAGAAAGATGATAACCAAATTACCAGAATCAAAAAATGAAAAGGATGAACTAACCATCAGTGAGGAGTAAATTAAAAGAAAAACGCAGAGCCACTTTGCCAAATTGTATGTCAATAAATTGGATAATGTGAGTGAAATAGATGAATATTTACAAAAATATAAACTTCCCAGATTAACAGAAGAGGAAATAAATACTAAAATAACCCAATTTCAGCAAAATAAATTGAAGAAATCATCAATAAACTCCTTAAGAAAAAGTTATCCAGGTCAGATAGTTTTACAAGTGAATTCTACCAAATATTTAAGGAACAATTAATTCCTATTCTACTTAAAGTATTTTTAAAAAATAGAAGAAAGAGTTCTATCAAATTCCTTTTATGACACCAATATGGTGCTGATACCTAAACCAGGAAGAACCAAAACATACAAAGAAAATTATAGACCAATCTCCCTAATGAATATTTATGCAATAATCATAAATAAAATTTTAGCAATAAAAGAGGAAGTTTTTACTGGAAAAATGCACCATGATCAAGTAGGATTTATACTGGGTAGGCAGGCATGGTTCACTGGTAGAAAAATAGTCAGCATAGTTGAACATACAATGGAAATTTCATATGATTATTTGTATAGATTCTGAAAAAAGCCTTTGATAAAATACAATATCCATTCCTATTAAAAACACTAGAATATTTAAGACTAAAGAGAGTTTTCCTTAAAAAGATAAATAGTATCTAAAGCATCAACAAATATTATATGTAATGGGGAAAAACATGGAGTATTTCCAATAAAATCAGGGGTGAAACAAGGATGCCCATTATCAACATTACTATTCAACATAGTTTTAGAAATGATAGCTTTAGCTATAAGAAGAAAAAAGAAATTAAAGGAATCCAAATTGGCAATGAGGAAGCAAAGCTTTCACTCTTTGCAGATGGTTTGATAATATACTTAGAAAAACCAAGAAAATCATCTAAAAACTCCATGAAATTATTAACAAATTCAGCAAGAGATCAGTATGCAAAATAAACTCACATAAATCATCAATATTTCTATATATATGAACAACAAAGTCCAAGACATAGAAAGAGAACTTCATTTAATGTAATTATAGACAATATTAAATACTTGGGAATCTACCTCCCAAGGCAAACACAGAGATTGTATGAACACAAATATAAAGCACTTCTCACCCAAATAAAATCAGATCTAAATCATTAGAAAAAATTTAAATTGTTCATGGTTAGGTTGAGCTAATATAATAAAAATTATAATCCTGCCCAAATAAATTTGCTTATTCAGTGCCATACCAACCAAACCACCAAATAACTCTTTTATATAAATAGAAAAAATAGTAACAAAATTCATCTGGAGCAAAAAAGATCAAGAATAGCAAGAGAACAGATGAAAAAATATGAAAGAAGGTGGCTTAGCTATACCAGGTCTAAAGCTATATCGTAAAGTAGCAGTCATTAAAACTGCCTGGTACTGGTTAAGAAATAGTGTAATGTATCAGTGGATTACGATAGTTTCAAAAGAAATGATAGTAAATGATTACAGTAAATTACTGTTTAATCAAACCAAAGACATTAGCTTCAGATATAAGCACGTAGGTTTTGATAAAAAAAATTTGGGAAAACTGGAAAATCTTATGGTAAAATTTAGGCAAAGCCCCACATCTCACACCCTATCCCAAAAACAGATCAAAATAGCTCAAGATTTAGACATAAAGGGTGATACCATAGATAAACTAATAGACCCCCAAATATTTTATCTATCTGATTTATGGGAAGGGGACAAATTTATGACCAAAGAAGAAATAGTGTACATTATAAAATGCAATTTTTACTGTATTGAATTAAGAAGTTTTTTTCACTAATAAAATCAATGCTGCCAAAATCAGAAAGAAAGCAGAAAGCTGGAAAACAATCTTTACAACTAGAAGTTCTGATAAAGGTCTTATTTCTAAAATATATAGAGAAACACATTATACACACATATATGTGCATATACATATACATATATATGTATATAGATAGATAGATAGATAGATAGATAGATAGTGACTTCCAACTTAATTTAACAAACTCTTATGTGCATGGCACTGATCACTGATATTGTACATTTTTAGCAAACTTTTTGACATAAACCATATCAAAATTTAAGTTTGAACTTTTGAACACAAGTCTTCTAACTTATTCCTTCTATTTACATGATACTTCTTCCCATACCCTCCTCATAGCACTCCTATGCAAAGTAAACTAAGGATGTCAGAGATAGAAAAATGCTGTATGGGATAAAGCCTCCAGAGCCAATGCTGATGCTACATGGAGAAATAGATGGGAGAAAATAAGATCCAATAACAACAGAACATTAATATTTCTGCTAGTCAAAAGCAATTGCCACTAACCCTACTTAGGGAACCCAAAAAGTTTTACAGATATTTGCAGGAAGTTAGACAATTTAATAGCTGAGAGTATTATCATTTTTATTTTCCAGGTGTGGAAAAAGCAGCCAAAAAAAGGAATAAATCACTCAGAATTATACAGCATATTTATTGCAGATATGGAAAAGTAAAGCCAAATCCTGTCATAGTTCATTAATCTACCAGATTACAATTTCTTAATTATCCTCTATATAATGACAACCAAATTAAGAGGCAGGGCAGATCCTAATGTGAATGGCAGTATCCCTGCTCCAAGAGTAAAACACCTTCAAATACAATTGGATTTATATACAAACTTTATATCAGAAGAGGAGAATGTGAATAGGGCTAGAGTAGATTTGGAGTTAATCTACTGACTATCTATGACAAGATCATAAAATGGACTATTTCCAGGTCTATAAAAAAGAAAAAAAAATAAAGTAAAGAAAAAAGAAAAGAAATCCATAGAAATTCTCTATTTAGATTCAAAATGAGCAAATTATTCTGAAAATATATTGTATTAGAAGTGATATCTTTAAAGAGAGTGTGGTAAATAGAATGAAATGATGGCAGAGTAGTATAAAGTTTGAGGGATATATATATAGAGAAGCTATGCCCATTTCTATCTCTATCTGTATCTATTTCTATCTAGAAATTAATAGATATATATCATATATAAGTTATATGAGTGTATGAGGTAGACTATAATATATAGAATATAATATAGACATGTATGTGTCTATATGTATGTCATGTATTTCATATAGCTAGAGGGAGTATATCTATATATCAGGATCACAATAGTTAATAAGTAATCTGAGTTAAGATCTGTACTCATGAAGATAAGACTTCCTAACTCCAGACCT
Source organism: Macrotis lagotis (assembly GCF_037893015.1). Taxonomy (NCBI): domain Eukaryota; kingdom Metazoa; phylum Chordata; class Mammalia; order Peramelemorphia; family Peramelidae; genus Macrotis; species Macrotis lagotis. Next base: position 430,082,668 of record NC_133666.1, on the reverse strand, counting down.
GGCAACATATCCATTGCACCATCTAGTTTGTTTAGTGTATAAAGCATTATATCTCGAATCAGAATGAACTAATCCAGTTAAAATTCATTATGAAGCACTTACTAGCTACATAATTCTGTGTAAGTTACTTAACCATATTTGCCTCTATTTCATCATCTATAAAATAAGGAAGAGAGAAAAAAGTCAAACCACTTCACTAACTCTGCCAAGAAAATATGAATACACAAAGAGTTGGACACAACTGAAATGATTGAACAGCAAATGGAATATAATTGTATTATGAAAAATGATTAATATAGGGGACCATGGAAAACTTACATGAACTGATGAAATGTGAAGTTAAGTAGAGCTAAATAGACAACATAGAATTGGTTACAATTATATAAATGAAAAGTATTACCAAAAATCAAAAGCAATACTGTAAAATTTACAAGAACAAATATAATTCCAAAGAAGGTAAGTAAACTCAACTTCTTGTACAAGTGGAAGGTTCACAGGTGTGAAACACCATGAAAGTTTTTAGATATTTTTGATGTAATGATGGTTTTTGCTTGTTGTTTTGTCTTTCTCCTTTCTTTGTGTCAAAGTTTTGTTGTGGTATTAATTGTTATTGTTGCTGTTGTTATATGGAGTGATTATTTTGAAGAGGAAAAAAATTATATAGAAGCATTTTGGTGATGCAACAACTAAATGAAAAAAATTCAATGGCAAAATTACTTCATTGCATTTAAGTATGACAATAAACATTTATTAAATAACAATTATGTACTAGGCACTGTGTTGATGGTTGGAGAAACAAAGAAAGGCAAATGTTATTCCTTACTTTCCAGGAACTCTAAGTCTAAGATACAGCAAGCAAAGAACAATGTATAAAGATCTACTCACGGGACTTCCGGCCAAGATGGTGGAGAGAAGACAGGCACGGTTCTAAAGTCTCCTGATCTTTCCCCATCTATCACATGAAACATACCTCTTAAAAGAAATCCGACCCACAAAACCCAGAAAGAAAAGCCAGGAGAAAGAACATCTACCTCAGGATTTGTCTCCAGCAGCTTTGGTTGAATTCGGGCCAGTGAGTCTGGGCTCAGAGGGAGGATCAGCCCCGGATCAACCAGATTAACAGCTGAATTGGAACCTGGAGTCTGAGTGCTCAAGAACCAGACCTGCTGGATCGGCGGTGGGGCTAGACAGCAGGGCTTTGGTTGGCTGGGGAGAAGAGGCGCTGGTGTTGGTGCTATCCCCGGGGAGCTTCCGGACAGGGCTGGGGAGAGAGTTTTGGAGTAGGAAAGACTCTGACTCCATCCCTGGGCTCCTCTGGTCTGAAGTCAGAGTCCCATTACAACTCAGACTTCTTCCCTAACAAAAAAATGCAAAGTAATCCTGCCTCAGGCCCAGGTGTGTGAGCAGAAGAACCAGCCCAGCTGAGGAATGACCACAGGCCAGGGTAAAGCACACCAATAGAAGGCAAAAGAATTCAATAGCTCCAACTCCTTCCTTCAAGCAAAGGGAGAATGCCTCAACCAAGGTCACCAACACTCCAGAGAAAGCAGCCAACACCTCCTACTAGCCAGCCAGAGAAACTGCACTCAGTGAGTAAAGCCTTTAGAGATCCCAAGGCCCTGTGAACCAGCCCCTCCCCAACTCAGGTCTTAGCAAAATGAAGAAGGGTCAGCAGAAAGGTGGATCCATAGAAAAATTCTTGGAAGGGAAAGACCCTAACTCAGAAAGATTTGGAACCTCTGAGAATACAATCTGGTCTTCAGCACAGAAAGGCTTCCTTGAAGAAATAAGAAAGGAGCTTAAAAATTTGGGAGAGACAATTAATACCTTGCAACAAGAAAACAAAACCTTAGAAAGTACAATTGGACAAATACAAAAGGTGAATAAATCTCTCAGATCATCAATTGGACAATTACAAAATGAGAATAAATCTCTCACAGAATCAATTGGACCAATACAAAATGAGAATAAATCTCTCAGATCCTCATTTGGGCAAATACAAAATGAGGATAATTCTCTCAGATCCTCAAATGGGCAAATGAAAAAAGAAATTAATTCTCTCAAAACCTCAACTGGTCAAATGGAAAGCTCTTTCAAAGTAAAATTGACCAATTCGAAAAGGAGTTGCAAAAGGTTAATGAAGAAAACTCCTCCCCCCAAAAAAAGAATGGAGTCTGAAGAAACTAATGACTCCATGAGACAGCAAGAGTCAGTTAAACAAAATCAAAAAATAGAAAAAAATAGAAGCAAATGTAAAATACCTCATCAACAAAACCACTGACCTCTAGAAAAGATCGAGGAGGGTCAACCTGAAAATTATAGAACTTCCTGAAAACATTGAAGAGAAAAAAAGTCTGGACTTAATATTACAGGATCTAGTGATGGAAAACTGCCCTGATATCATGGAATCGGAGGGCAAAGTAGTTATTGAAAGAGTACATCGATCCCCACCAGAAAAAGATCCTAAAATGAAAACACCAAGGAATGTTGTGACCAAACTCCAAAACTATCATATAAAAGAGAAAATCCTGCAAGCACCCAGAAAGAAACAATTTAAATATCAAGGAGACACAGTAAGGATCACACAGGACCTGGCTACATCAGTATTAAGGGATCAAAGGGCATGGAATGAGATATTTCGAAGAGCAAGGGAGCTTGGAATGCAGCCAAGAATCTACTTTCCCACAAAGCTGAGCCTTCTGTTCCAGGGAAAAAGAGGGACATTTAACGAAATAGAAGAATTCCAAAAATTTCTGATGAAAAGACCAGAGGTAGGGGGGCAGCTAGGTGGTGTAGTAGATAAAGCACCGGCCTTGGAGTCAGGAGTACCTGGGTCCAAATCCAGTCTCAGACACTTAATAATTACCTAGCTGTGTGGCCTTGGGCAAGCCACTTAACCCCATTTGCCTTGCAAAAACCTAAAAAAAAAAGACCAGAGGTAAACATAAAATTTGGACATCAAACAGGAGGTTCAATAGACACATGAAAACGTTAAAGGGGGGGGGGGCAGTAAAAGTAAAAAAAAAAATGCAATCCAGTAAGTAGAAACTGGCTATATACCAGCATGGGTGGAAAAAGATTCTCATAAATCTTCAGAATTGTAACTCTAACAGAGAGAATATACCTAGCCAGAAATGATGGACATTCATGACCTATCCATGAGACTGCTATCTCAAGAGATGTAACTGGATTTAACCGCACTTGGGAGAAAGATTCTAATAACTCTCAGGAATTTTGACTCTATTGGATAGAATATAATGAACTAGAAGAGACAGACACTCAGAATTGTCTATGACTTAGATAGAATGAACTAAAAAACACTACCTCCTTACAAAGGGGCGACAGGAAAGAGACTGGAGGATGGAGGGGATTGAATGGGGGTAAATCTCATTACACTAAGAGGTATAAAAAGCCTATGGTAATAGAGTGGAAGAAGGAAGCAGATGAGAAATACCTGAATCTTCTTCTCATCAGACTTGGCTTAAAAGTTTACCTAAAAATACTCAGTTAACTTATAAAACATCTAAGCTTTCAAGTATTAAAAGGGGGAAAGGGGAGGGGGGATGGAAAAAGGGAATGGGCATGGGGGGAAAAGGGGAAATAACAAAAGGAAGAGAAGGGAAAAGGGAAAAAAGGGAAAGGGGAAAGAAAGGGGAGGGTGTGATATAGGAGGGCAAACACACTGAAGGGGGTAGTATTCAGAAACAAAATACTGGGGATTATGGATAAAGGGGGAAGAAAGCAGGGAAAATACAAACAAATGGAAGATAGCATGGAGGGCAATAAAGAATTAGTAATCATAACCCTTAATGTGAATGGGATGAACGCTCCCTTAAAATGTAAGCAAATGGCAGAGTGAATTAAAAAGCAGAATTCTACAATATGCTGATTAGAAGAAATTCATTTGAAGCTGAGAGATACATATAGAGTAAAGGTAAAAGGTTGAAGCAAAATATATTTTGCTTCAGCTGAAGTAAAAAAAGCAGGGGTAGCAATCCTCATCTCAAAGCAGCAGCAAAAATAGATAGTGTTAAAAGAGATAAGGAAGTAAACTTTATCCTCCTAAAAGGTACCATAGACAATAAAGTCATTTCAATATTGAATATATATGCACCCAATGGGACAGCACCCAAATTCTTAGAGGAGAAGCTGAAAGAAATACAGGAAGACAAAGACAGCAAAACTCTACTAGTAGGAGACCTCAACATCCTGCTCTCAGATCTAGACAAACTGAATCATAAAATAAACAAGAAAGAAGTTAGGGAGGTAAATAGATTGTTAGAAAAATTAGATATGGTAGACTTATGGAGGAAACTGAGTGGGGATAGAAAGGAATATACCTTTTTCTCTGCAGTACATGGAACTTTTATGAAAATTGACCATGTACTAGGACGTAAAAACCTAATGATCAACTGCAGAAAGGCAGAAATAGTGAATACATATTTCTCAGATCACAATGCAATAAAAGTCATATGCAATACTGGGCCTAGGAGATATAGACCCAGAACAAATTGGAAACTGAATAACCTCATTTTAAAAAATTAATGGACCAAAAAACAAATTATAGAAAGAATTAACCATTTTATCCTAGGTAATGATAATAATGAAAGAACATACCAAAACCTATGGGATTCACTCGAAGCAGCTCTCAGGGGATATATTATAGCTTTAAATGCTTACATGAATAAATTGGAGAAAGAGGAAATCAATGAACAAAACATGCAACTAAAAAAATTAGAGAAAGAACAAATCAAAAATCCCCAATCATATACCAAATTAGAAATTCTAAAAATTAAAGGAGAAATTAATAAAATCGAAAGCAAAAAACCATTGAATTAATAAATAAAACCAACAGTTGGTATTATGAAAAAGCCAATAAAATTGATAAACCTCCGGTCAATTGATTAAAAAAAGAAAGAAGAAAACCAAATTGCTAGTATCATAAATGAAAAAGGTGAACTCACTACCAATGAGGAAATTAAAGTACTTGAAATTATTTTGCACAACTCTATGCCAACAAATTTGATTATCTAAGAGAAATTGATGAATATTTACAAAAATATAAGTCACCCAGGTTAAATGAAGAAGAGATTAAATACATAAACCACCCTGTCTCAGAAAAAGAAATTCAATAAGCCATTATGGAACTCCTTGTAAAAAATCTCCAGGGCCTTATGGATTCACAAGTGAATTCTACCAAACATTTAAGGAACAATTGGTTCCAATTCTATATAAACTCTTTGAAAAAATAGGGAAAGGTGGAACTCTGCCTAACTCTTTCTATGAAACCAATATGGCGTTGTTACCTCAGCCAGGAAGAGTTAAAACAGAGAAAGAAAATTATAGACCTATTCCCCTGATGAATATAGATGCAAAAATCCTAAATAAAATCTTAGCAAAATGATTACAACAAGTTATCACTAGGATAATACATTATGATCAAGTAGGATTTATTCCAGGAATGCAGGGTTGGGTCAATATTAGGAAAACTGTTAGTCTACTCAATTATATCAACAACCAACCTATCAGAAATCATATGATCATATCAAGAGATGCTGAAAAAGCTTTTGACAAAACACAGCATCCATTCCTATTAAAAACACTAGAGAGTGTAGGAATAAATGGACTGTTCCTTAAAATATATGAAACCTTCAACAAGCATTTTATTCAATAGGGAGAGATTAGAGGCATTCCCAATAAGATCAGGGGTGAAACAAGGGTGCCCATTATCACCACTACTATTCAATATTGTATTGGAAATATTAGCATCAGCAATTAGAGAATAAAAAGAAATTGAAGAAATTAGAATTGGGTAGGAAGAGACAAAACTCTCACTCTTTGCAGATGACATGATGGTATGCCTAGAGAATCCAAAGAAATCATCCAAAAAACTATTGGAAACAATTAGCAATTTTAGCAAAGTTGCAGGTTATAAAATAAACCCTCGTAATCCTCAACTTGTCTATATATGTCTAGCAAGATACAACAGGAAGAGCTAGAGAGAGAAATGACATTCAAAGTAACCTCAGACAATATAAAATACTTGGTAGTCTATTTGACAAGACAGACTCAGAATCTTTTTGAAAACAATTATAAAACACTTATTCACAAATTAAATCAGATTTAAATAACTGGGCAAATGTCAACTGCTCATGGATAGGTAGAGCTAATATAATAAAAATGACAATTCTACCAAAATTAAACTATCTTTTTAGTGCCCTACCAATCAAAACACCAAAAAATTACTTTAATGAGTTAGAAAAAAATTGTAAGTAAATTCATATGGAAAAATAAAAGGTCAAGAATTGCCAGAAGCTTAATGAAAAAAAAGTGCAAAAGAAGGTGGCTTAGCCCTACCTGATCTAAAATTATATTATAAAGCTTCAGGTATCAAAACTGTTTGGTATTGGCTAAGAAATAGAGTGGTGGACCAGTGGAATAGACTAGGTGTAAAAGCAGGAGATGATTATAGTAATCCTGCTGTTTGATAAACCCAAAGAGTCCGGCCATTGGGATAAAAACTCCCTCTTTGATAAAAACTGCTGGGATAATTGGAATTTAATATGGAAGAAATTTAGATTAGAACAATACCTCACACCCTTTACCAAGATACAAATGGTTACAGGACTTAGACATAAAACACAATACTATAAGCAAATTTGAAGATCAAGGACTAGTTTACCTGTCAGATCTATGGAAAGGGGAGCAGTTTATGACTAAAGAAGAGTTGGAGAACATCACCAAAAGCCAATTAGATTATTTTGATTACATTAAATTAAAAAGCTTTTGCACAGATAAAACCAATGCAACCAAGATCAAAAGAAATGTAAATTGGGAAACAATCTTTACAACTAATGATTCTGACAAAGGACTCCTTTCTAAAATATATAGAGAACTGAGTCAAATTTTTAAAACAAAAAGCCATTCCCCAATTGACAAATAGTCAAAGGATATTCAAAGGCCATTTACAGATGAGGAGATCAAAGCAATCCATAGCCATATGAAAAAATGGTCTAAATCATAAATTATTAGAGAAATTCAAATTAAAACTTCTCTGAAGTACTACCTCACACCTCTCAGATTGGCCAGTATGACCAGGAAGGATAATGATCATTGTTGGAAGGGTTGTGGGGAATCTGTGACACTATTACACTGTTGGTGGAGCTGTGAACTCATCCAAACCTTCTGATGAGCTCTTTGGTACTATGCCCAAAGGGCAACAAAAATGTACATACCCTTTGACCCAGCAATACCACTACTGGGCATATATCCTGAAGAGATGATGAAAAAGGGTAAAAACATTACTTGTACAAAAATATTTATAGCAGCCCTGTTTGTGGTGGCAAATAATTGGAAATCAAATAAATGTCCTTCAATTGGGAAATGGTTTAGCAAACTGTGGTATATGTATGTCATGGAACACTATTGTTCTATTAGAAACCAGGAGGGATGGGATTTCAGGGAAGCCTGGTGGGATTTGCATGAACTCATGCTGAGTGAGATGAGCAGAACCAGAAAAAGATACTGTACACCCTAACAGCAACATGAGAGTGATGTTCAACCTTGAAGGATTTGCTCATTCAATCAGTGTAACAATCGCGAAAAATTTTGGACTATCTGCAAAGGAGAGTGCCATCTGTATTCAGATAAGGAGCTGTGGAGTGTGAACAAAGTGCAAGGACTATTCCCTTTAATTTAGAAAAAAATCAGATAGCTTATTGTCTGATCTTGTTACCTCTTAGACTTCTCTTCTTTAAGGATATGATTTCTCTCTCATCACTCCCAATTTGGATCAAGGTCCAACATAGAAACAAAATAAAGACTGGCAGAGTGCTTTCTGTGGGGGGTGGGGGGTGGGGAGAGGGAAGTAAGATTAGGGGGGGATTGTAAAACTCAAATAATATCTTTAATAAAAAATTAGTTTAAAAAAAGATCTACTCACAGAAAATATTGAAAATAATTGACAGAGGGTGGCTAGGTGACACAGTGGACAGAGCACTGGCCCTGGAGTCAGGAGTACCTGAGTTGAAATCCAACCTCAGACACTTAATAATCACCTAAAAAATAATAATTAAAAGAGAAGGTACTACAATTCATGGCAAATATGGGAAGAATTCCTGTAGAAGGTAGAATTTTCACTGATACTTGAAGGAAACAAAGAACTCAGGAAGCAAGGACAGTTGTAGAAAATGCATAGAATGGGGAGATGAAATTTCTCTATTTAAGGAACAATTTTTTTGTTCCTGGAGGACAGGATTACTGAGAGCAGAGCATGCACAGTAGGAGAGGTGTGAGATACATAACCAGTAGAAAATTACATACATAGTAGGTTATAAAGGACTTTGAAGGACCAAAAATGTTCTATTTGGTCCTAGAAAGCATAGAGAACTATTGGTCCTTTAGTAGGGTGACTCACATGGCCAATGCTGAAGGAAAATCATTTTGGCAACAGGGTTGTAAAGGATGGACTGGATTTGGGAGAGACCTGAGGAAAGGAGACCAAGCAGCAGACTATTATAATATGTGTGAAGTGATGAGATTCTGTGCCAAGTTGACAACAAAGTCCAAGGAGAGAGAGAGAGAGAAAAAGACATAAGAGATGTTACCAATGTAAAATGAAGAAATGTGGTAATATATTGAATGTGGGGGGGATATAGAAAATGAGGGGACGAGGATATTACGTTAGCTGGGAGTCTGGGAGTCTGGAAGTAATAAGTAATATGGAAGGGGGGGAATGTTTACAGTAAGGTGGAAGGTTTATCTTTTCATTTTTATTTTTATTGAGTTTAACTTAAGCCATTCCCAAACAGATGGAACTCCACTCTAGTTCCAGTTATTTCCTACCACAAAAAGTACTAAAAGAAATATTTTGTATATATGGAGACTTTCTGAATTTTTTCTTTTTGTCCCTTACTCTCTCTTCCTTCCCTTCTTTTGTCAAATCTCTTCAAACTATTCTACTTCTTTATTTTTGGTCAATATCAAATGGTCTTGAAGACTGTTGCTGAATAATATGGTTTTAAGTCTCCTTCATGCCTACATTTTTCCATTGTTTCCCTTAATATTCTTGGTCTTTCACACCACAAAATGAATTTTATCATTTCCTTGTTGACTTTTTTATTTTTTGTTGATTTTTTTGACATTTAAATAAATATTCAACCATTTTTTTTCCTTTTTTGGTTTCTTAATGTAGAATTTGGGGGACAAAATTTAGCTTCTGGTCAATCCTTAACTTTTAACAGAGAAATTTTATGGTTTTCATCATTGTTAATGTTTCTTCAATTTATTCTTTTAGTCATTCATTAGGGTTTCATAATTAAGTTCCATTTCTGTCAATGTCTTTTATTTGTGTTTCTCAAAAGTGATTAGTATTTTTAATGTTTTGTGGTCTATAGGAATTAAGTTTACAATTTCTTTTTGTATTTGCAAAATACCTATATGGTCAATTTTTTGTAACAATTTGATATGATACTGAGCAATAAGTATATACTTTATGGCATATTAAATGATGACTTACATGTTTAGCTCTAGTTTCTTCATCAATTTGTTCATATCTGAACTTTTAGCTCCAGTTTCTTCATCAGTTTTGTTTATATGTTAGAGTTGTACAAAAGCAAAATCTAAAAGATGGACAAAAAGTATCATATTATTAGTTTTTCTGTTTATACCTGCTTGTAATTAAATTAATGTTTCCTCGATTTAGTTACTTTGGCATTTTATGTTGAATTGATTTTTCACCTATGACTATTTTCCGCATAAGATGAATTCTCTATATTCTGTAAAATTTTGCTAGGATAATTTCAAAATTTTTAACTTACCTGAACACAAACTTAATCATCTTACATTCTGTTTCACTTTCCCACTTTTATTTCGTATTTGTCTTTGCTTTTTATGTTTTTCTTTTCTCTAATTTTATTGGATTGCTTAAACTATTTAAGTTTAATATGCTTTTATCACCTGGCATTTAAAACTTTAAAAGACATAATTTCTTGATAATTTAATAATTTTATTAATAATGTCCACATTTAAAATGAAAGATCAGTGACACTCTCCAAAGTGCCAAAGATAATCATGGCAATAATTATTACCATTTATATGTCCTTAGAAGGGTGAGTTGAGTGTTGCAGAGGGTGGCAAACAACTCTAATTAGTTCAAAGTAATAAGAGACTAAATATAACAATGAAGGACTGGATCTATTTTAGTAAACTCTGATTGTATCATTTACCTCTAAATTAACCCCACCACAACTCCAGCCTCAGGCAATCTATTAAAAGAATTTATTCTCACCCAAACTTGAGCAGAGCACAGTGACTTATCCACCTAGGTGAGGTCACAAGAAGATTGTTAGAAATGTTAATCCAATCTCACTATCAATGATGTTCCTCAGAGAATGAATTTTTGAAATGAGTACTTTAGAAAAAGAGAACTCTGAATCCCCCTCAATCATTGGTTATTAATAATTCATTTTCTTACTCATTTTATTGAATTACTTAAACCATTTATATTTATATTTACAAATATATATTTTATTTTCCTCTATTTTTTCAAAATCACTTTTTTTGAATTAGGGTTTTTTTCCTCTTCTGCTTTCAAGACAGCAATTTCTCCTTACAATAATTTTTGTTGAGTCTATTTTTAAGACAATCAAATTCCCATAGATATTCCTTTTCTTACTCTCAATTCTTGCCTCACCCTATTTAGCAACTCTCTCTAGTTTTGGAATTTTATTGATCCATTTTATATTCAATTCTCCTCTTTTGCTTCTTTTCCCCATCTCAGTTATCTGACTGATTAGAAATCTCCCTACTTTTATCCTTTTGATAGTATATTTTTAAAATATTCTGCCTTTTTTTGTAAAAAAAATGAAAAACTTTTCTTTAGATTTTCTTTATTAATTCTATTACTGTTTACTTATTCTTAATTTTTATTCTTTAAAGGATCATAGTCTTTTAGCTTTATTTCTTCTTTAATCTCTGTGTTTCTTCTAGAAATAAAACTTCTTAGTTATCCATTTTGAAATCTATCTTCTTAATGCTTTTTTATTGCTTTGTGTATCTTGCATCCTCCTTTCTTTCTTTTATACTCTCTATTATATTTGAAGTATCAATTCCTGTGATAGATATTAGGTATGGAAGCTTGCCCATGAAGAAATTTCCACTGTTAATTTTATTCAGTTCTATTCCATCATTTCCTTATAATAATTTTCTTTGCCATTTGCAATGGATTCTCCTCTGTGTCCAAGTTCACTCAAGCTTCTGGATGCCAGTTTTTCCCCAAAGCTCTGATTTCCCTTCTTAGACAAAATGCCATCCAAAGAACCAACACTCATACAGTTGTAAAATCCTTGAAGATTATTTATCTATTGTAATGTACGCATCTTCCATTATATGAAATATTTCCCTCAGGAGTACATTTATCATTAGAACCCTTTCCTGCAACAGAGATGAGTTCTCACCCTCCTGATTTTTCCCCCATATTTAAATTCATTTTTTTTCTAAATTACATATTCTCTGAGAATTCCTATTCTTGTTGAAATATGACAGGAATTAATTTACTCTCACTGTTTGCCATTGGCTTGAAGAATGTTCTTCTAATTTCCCCCTCTACTTTCAACCTTCCCTCTCCTCCTTTTTATTCTTTTATATTCTTCAATTTTAGTCCTTGATGTTTCAGGATTCTTTCTCCAACTTCATGTCCTTGTTTATTTTAGAAATAAGAAATCTAATAATTGTACCTCTAATGTTACTTTTTTACCTGCCTTGATTAAAACTCTTTTCAATTTTTCTTTCCCTTTTAGATAAGAGTATTTTTGTTGTTCTTACTTATGCTTTCCTTGGTACTATTTCTATTTCCTTGGTATATTTAATTTTCTTGTATTTCTATAGTTTGAGAATACTTGCAAGTTGCATTATCTGTTCATATTTGGTATTTTTATTTGAATACTTCAAGTGCCTTTCTTAATATTGTTCCATTCAAATTAATCATTAGACTCGAGTTTTCAAGATACAGATTTTAAGACTGCATTTTGATTTCTGTTGTTTTTGACAACATATCATTTAATTTTCTTATAAAGTTTCTGGCATGTGCATAATCATCAGATTGTTGACTTTTTCACTTTTATTTTAAAATATTTGTTCTGTTACATGAAAAATTTGACATTTATTGCTAGAATTGTTCATTTTAACTAATACGTGTCTTGTTTATCTCTATGGATTCTTTTAAGTGGTTTTGTTGTTGTTGTTGTTGTTATTTTATTTAGAAATTCCTAGCAGCTTTTTTAAAAAAATATTATTTCTTGCATCAAAATGCTCGAGTTTTTGATTAGGTGTTTTAGGATTCTTATTATGCCTAAGTTGTCTCTATGTGTTCAATTTTTAATAATGATTTGGTGTTGAACTACAAAATTTAGGTTTTTTAGTTTTCTGACTCCAGAGCCATTGCTCTATCCACTGTGCCACCTAGTTGCCTAGGTTTTTCAGTTTCCAATTAATTTTACATCTATCTATCCATGGACCTTCAGTGCATATGATTTTAATTCCACTATGATCTGAAAAGAATGCATTCAAGGTTTTTGCCTTTCAGCATTTGATTATAATATTGTTAAACACTAAAATGTAGTCAATTTTTGTGTAGGTGCCATACAGCAGAAAAAGGTATATTCCTTTCTATTTTCATTCAGTTTTCTCCAGAAGTCTATCATATCTAACTTTCCTAAAATTCTAAGTCTATCATATCTAACTTTCCTAAAATTCTAATGACCTCCTTAACTTCCTTCTTGCTTAATTTATGTTTAGATTTATCTAATTCTAAGAAAGGGAGTTTGAGGTCCCCCACCAGTTTTGCTGCCTATGTCTTCCTATAACTCATTTAGCTTCTCCTATAAGAATTTGGATGCTATACCACTTGGTTCATACATGCTTAGTATTGAAATAACTTCATTTTCTATATTTCCTTTTAGGAGATATCTTTTCCTTTAGGAGATATCGTTTTTAATGAGATCTATTTTTGCAATTGCTTTGTCTGAAATATGGATTACTATTCCTGCTCTTTTCACTTCAAATGATGCATAATATATTCTGCTCCAGCCTTTTTACCTTTACTCAGTATGTTTCTCTCTGTTTCAAATGTGTTACTTATAAGCAACATATCGTAGAATTCTTGTTTTTAATCCAGTCTGTTATCTGCTTCCATTTTATGGGAGAGTTCAACTCATTCACATTAACAGTTATAATTACTGACTCTTTATTATCCTCCATCCCATCTCCTTGTTCATTGTTGTTTCTTGTTAGCAATAGATTGAAATGCTGAGTGAAGTGAGTAGAACCAAAAGAACATTACACACACTAACAGCAACATGGGGTTAAGATCATCTATGATAATTTCTGTAGTACAATAATCAAAGATAAAACTAAATTATAATGGAGAATACTATTCATAGCCAGAGAAGGAACTGTGGAGTTTAAATGTAGATCAAAGTTTACCATCTTCATTTTTTTTAAAAAAAAGTTGTCATGAATTATGTCAATTTTTCTCCCTAATTTTTTCTTCAATTTGAATGATTCTTTTTTCACAACATAATTAAAATGGATTTCTCTTTAGCATGAGCATGGTTATAGAAATAGAGCATATATTACATTGTTTTTTTGTCAGAGTAAGGGGGAGGGGAGGGAGTAGAAAATATTTCTTGTTGAAAACTATCTTTGTATGTTGTTGGAAAAAGAAAAAGAAGGGAAAGAAAGAAAGAAAGAAAGAAAGAAAGAAAGAAAGAAAGAAAGAAAGAAAGAAAGAAAGAAAGAAAGAAAGAAAGAAAGAAAGGGAAAGGAAAGGAAAGGAAAGGAAAGGAAAGGAAAGGAAAGGAAAGGAAAGGAAAGGAAAGGAAAGGAAAGGAAAGGAAAGGAAAGGAAAGGAAAGGAAAGGAAAGGAAAGGAAAGGAAGAAAGAAAAAAGAAGGAAGGAAGACAGGAAGGAAGGAAAGAGAGAGAAAATAAGAAAGAAATAAAGAGAAAGGAGAAAGAAAGAAAGGAAAGAAAGAAAGAAGGAATGAAGAGAGAGAGAGAAAGGAAGGAATAAAGAAAGGAAGGAGAAATGAAGAAGAAAAGGAAGGGACAAAGAGAGAAGAGAGACAAAGAAAAAATGAAAAAAGAAAAATGACATATCAGAAACAATGTATTTTTCTTTTTTAATTGATGTGTTACTTTTCCAAATACATGTTATAAAAGTTTTTTTAACATTCATCCATAAGCCTTTGAATATTTCTAAGCTACAATGTTTCCATTCATCATCCCTTCCCACCCCCACCCCCCCCAGTAGCGAACAGTCAGGTTAATATGGTACTTACACTTTGGTTTTAAGCATGTTAACAGGTAAGCCATCAAGCCATCTGTGGTATGAGAAATTAGGATTAAGGGAAAGAGATACACAAGAGATATTTTTTTAAAAAAGTGAATGCAGAGTTCCTCAGATTCTGAAGAATTTTTTTTTGTTTTGTTTTTCTTTCTCTTGGCTGGGGATAGCATTGTCCATAATTGATCTAATACAATTGGCCTAGCTCTCTGAACTGCTGAGAGGTGCTGCGTTAATCAAGGTTGTACATCTCACAATGTTGTTGTTAATCTGTACATTGTTCTCTTTGTTCTTCTCCCTCCATTCAGCATCAGTTCCTGTAATTAATTCCATGCTTCCCTAGATTTATGGTTTCTTATAGAACAATAATATTCCATGATATTCATGTACCATAACTAGTTTAACCATTCCCCAATTGATGGATATTCCCTCAATTTCCAATTCTTTGCCACTACAAAAAGAATACCTATGAATATTTTGGAACTTGTGTGATTTTTTTAATCATTTCTTCTGGGTATAGGTCTAGAATTGGAATGCTGGGTCAAATGATATAAGTAGTTTTATTGTTCTTTGGGCATAGTTACTATTGCTCTCCATAAAAACTGGATCATTTCACAATTCTACCAGTAGTGCATCAAGGTCCCAATATTGCCAAAATCTCTCCAACATTGATCATTTTCTCTTTTTCTCATCTTAGTCAATTTGATAGGTGTGAGGTGTGAGGTGAATTGTTTTAATTTACAATTCTCTAAACAATAATGAGCATTTTTTCATATGATTATATACAGCTTTAATTTCTTCATTTGAAAACTATTCATATCCTTTAACCATTTATCAATTGGGAAATGACTTGCAACCTTATAAATCTGATGCAGTTCTCTAATTATTTTAGAAATTAAACCTTTAGCAGAACTCCCAGTTTTGAAGATTGTTTCCCAATTTTCTACATTCCTTCTGATTTTGGTAGTATTGATTTTATTAGTGCAAAACCTTTTTAATTTAACACAGTCAAAATCATTCATTTTGCATTTTATAATGTACTCTATTTCTTGTTTGATCATAAATTTGTTCCCTTTCCATAGATCAAATAGTGTATTTTTTTTTTGGTCCACTAGTTTATCTATGGTGTTGTCTTTTATGTCTAAATTCTGTACCCATTTTGACCTAATTTTGGTATAGGATGTGAGATGTGGGTCTTTGCCTAGTTTTTCTATACTATTATCCCAACAAAATTTCTGTCAAATAGTGAGTTCTCATCTCAGAAACTAATGTCTTCGTGTTTGTCAAACAATAGATTACTTTATTCATTTACTACGTTTCTTTTGAACCTATCCCAATCCACTGACCCATTGCTCTGTATCTTAACCAGTACCAGGCAGTTTTGATGCCTGCTGCTTTATGATATAGTTTTATATCCTTTAGATCCTTTAAATCCTTCAAATTTTTCCCATCAGTTTCCTTGTTATTCTTGAACTTTTGTTCCTTCAGATGAATTTTGTTTATTTTTCTAGCTCTGCACAAAAGTTATTTGGTAGTTTGGTATGGCATTGAATAAGTAATTTATTTTGGGTAGAATTGTCATGTTGTATTATATTAACTGGACCTAATCATGAGCAATTAACATTTTCCAATTATTTAGATCTGACTTATTTTAGATGAGAAGTACTTTATCATTATGTCCATACAGTTTCTATGTTTGTCTTGGAAGGTAGATATTAAAATTAAATGGAATTTCTCATTCTATCTCTTGGTCTTGGGCTTTGTTGTTCATATATATATATATATATATATATATATATATAATATATATATATATATAAATGCTGATGATTTATGTGGATTTATTTTATATCCTGCTGCTTTGCTGATTCTGTTAATTGTTTCAAGGAGTTTTTAGACAATTTATATTTTAGATTATTTCTACTATCACATCATCTGCAAAGAGTAAAAGCTATGCTTTCTCATTGCCAATTCTGATTCTTTCAGTTTCTTTTTCTTCTTTTATTGCTAGAGCTACCATTTATAAAAATAGTTTGACTAGTAATGGTGATAATGGGCATGCTTGGTTCACCCCTGATCTTATTGGAAATGCTCCTAATTTGTGCCATTACATATAGTATTTGTTGATGGTTTTAGACAGATACTGCCTATTCTTTTAAGAAAACCTCCATTTCTCCCTATATTCTCAAGTATTTTTAATACTAGAATGGATGTTGTATTTTGTCAAAGAATTTTTCAGCATCTATTGAGATAATCATCTGATTTCTGTTGGTTTTGCTATTGATATGGTCAATTACATTCAGTTTTTTCCCTAATATTGAACCATTCCTCCATACCTGGTATAAATCCTACCAAATCATGGTGAATTATCATATTAATAACTACTGTAATCTCATTGCTAAAATTCTATTTAAGATTTTTGCATCAATGTTCATTAGGGAGATTAGTCTATGATTTTCTTTGTTTTGGTTCTTCCTGGTTTAGGTATCACCATATTGATGTCTTAAAAGGAACTCCTATTTTTTAAAATAGTTTAAGTAGAATGGTAATTAATTGTTCCTTAAATATTTGGAAAAATTCACTTGTAAATCCATCTAGATCTGGCAACTTCTTCTTAGAAAATTTATTGATGGTTTCTTCAAATTTTTCAAATTCAAATTCTTTTTCTGAAATGGGGTTATTTAAATGTTATTATTTAAATATGTTATTTTCTCTTCTGTTAATCCAGGTAGTTTGTATTTTTGTCAATATTCATTCATTTCATTCAGGTTATCATATTTATTGGCATACAGTTTGGCAAAGTAGCTCCACAACATCTCTTTAATTTCCTCCTCATTGGTGATTAGTTCAGTCTTTTCATTTCTGATACAGGTAATTTGGTTGTCTTTCTTTTTTACATCTGATTACCTAAAAGTTTATCTATTTTATTTACTTGGTTGTAAATTTTCATATGAAATATTGGATACATTATCAAAAGAGACTCCATAGTTTGACTCTATATTATGAATTCTTTATTCATATTGTTTCATTTGATATGATTCTCATGTTCTATTAAATCTTCACATTCAACATTCTAACTAATGTAAAAAAATTCCATGACATCCATATGCAACTGTTAGTTCAGACATTCTCTGAGAATTTTCAGAATTTCTTCAAAGTTACATTAGTGGCTTGAATCTGCTATATTTTATATGATACGATAAATTTCTAGTTTTCCATGACATTATCTAAGTCAATATATAAATCCTTAGACTATTCAATTGGCTCAAGGTGTTTTTTCATATTTCTTAATGAGGTCCTGTAGGGTTTTGTAGGTTGATGTTTTGTAGGTTATCAAACTTTCCTGGGGACATCTTAGAGGACTTTTCCAAATACCAAAATTCATCTTCATGTATTCCTAAAGTTACAAAGTTTATATGGGCAGGTTCTAGGAAATGTCTAGGGAAGCTATGGAAAAATAAATGCTGTTACTAGATTTTATGTTTTTTATTAATAAATTCATATGATATGAATTATAAAAGACTTATAAATAGGGGCGGCTGGGCGGCACAGTGGATAGAGCACCTGCCCTGGATTCAGGAGTGCCTGAGTTCAAATCCAGCCTTGGATACTTAATAATTACCTAGCTGTGTGGCCTTGAGCAGGACACTTAACCCCATTTGACTTGCAAAAACCTAAAAAAAGACTTATAAACATCAATTTTTAATTATTATAGAGAATTATATATTTGGAACCATAATAAACTTTGAAGTTTAACTTATATTCCTCATTTTACAAGTGAAGAAATGAAGCCCACAGAGGTTATTGAATTTCACCATACTCACACAGATAATAAGTAGAAAAATCTTATAGTTGAACTCAAGTCCTCTGATTCCAAATCAAGTTCTTTTGATTCCAAATCAAAGTCTTTCTATTCAAAATCAAGTTCTTTTGACTCCCAATAATTCATATTATATAATCTGAAATATGGACATTGATTCCATGTCTCTCTTTTTGTCAGTGCTATTGGCATAGTGTATCATTGTGGTAGAGTGGATGTTGTCCTTGAAGTCACCAAAATCTGGGTTAAAATATAATACTGATATTTCCTGGCTATAGGATCATCAGAATGTCATCATAACTATATATATATATATCCCAGGTAACCAGAAAACCACTGCTACCTCACAGGTTATTAGTTTTGTTATTTTTGTTATTTTACCAAAAAAAGACCAGATCTGAGCAATGGATCACTTAAACCTTAGGGATTTGAAAAACCAATCCTTTTTTAAATAGAATCATTCAAATATATCAAGGTTAGAAAAAGATGGCAGAGTTAGGCAGGAACTCACCTGAATTCTTACAACATTTCCCTCCAAAACAACTTTAAAATAACATCTCAAATCAAATTCTCGAGTGGAAAAGCCAGCAATAGTTCAGAGTGAGACATTTTTTTTCCAACCCTAGATAGCTTAGTAGGTTGGCAAAAGAAATTTGGGACATTAGGGTAGGGATCAGACCAGAGTAAAGTGGCAACACCAGAAGCAGTTGTAATAGTTACAGGAAGAGTCTAGGGAGTTCTCAGGCCAGAGATAGTTAAGGGAGTCAGACAATTGGTCAGAAATTACAAAAGATTCGTTCCTGGCACTGGTTATGAGATGCTATTGCATTGTTTATACACAATTCCCAGGCACAATTTCAAAAGAGAAAGAAGCTCACTAGTACTTGGAGTCACGGGAAAGCTAGGCATATGTGCAATAGCAATGCACATAAATTATCAGCATTTCTATATATTACCCCCCAAAAAAACAGCAAAAAGAAATTAAAAAAAGACATTCCACTTTAAAAAAAACTGCAGCCAAAAGAAAATATTTGAAAACCTATATGACAAAATAAACTCAGGGACAATATGAGCAGTCACTGAAACTTTTCTCACATATAAAGACAGATCTAAACAATGGTGGAAATATTAATTGTGCACAAGTAGACTAAAAATATCAATGGTAATTCCAAATAAATTAATTGATTTATTCAGTGCCTTATCAATTGAATTAGCAAAAAACAATTTATTGATCTAGAAAAAGCCTAATAAAATTCATCTGAAGAACAAAAGGTCAAGAATATCAAGGGAATTAATGAAAAAGATGTGAAGAAATGTAAGCTAGAAGTTCCAGATTTCATATTGTATTACAAAATGGTAATCATGAAAACAATCTGGTACTGGTCTAAGAAATAGAGTGGTGAATCAATGGAATGGATTAGTTATAAAATATACAGTATTAAATGACCATAGTAAGCTAGTATTTGATAAAACCTGAGATCCAAGCTTTTGGAACAAGAAATGACAATTTGACAAGTCATTCCCCAACTGACAAATAGTCAAGGCATATGAACAGGCAGTTTTAAGAAGAAGAAATTAAGATTATCTATAGTCATATGAAAAATGCTCTAAAGCATTATTGTGTGCAGAAATCCAAGTTAAAACAACTCTGAGATAGCACTTCACACCTAATGGATTGCCTAAAATGACAAAAAAGAAAAATGATCAATATTGAAGGGTATATAGGAAAACTTCAGCATTAAGTGTGGCCCAGTGGAGTTGTGAAGAAATCCTTTCTGGAGAGCAATTTGGAACCATGCCCAAAGGGCTATAAGACTGTGCATACTCTTTGATCCATCAATACTACTACCAGGTCTATATCCCAAAGACTTCATTAAAATAGGGGAAAAGGTCTACATGTACAAAAATATTTATAGTAGCTCTAAAGATTTGTAGTGATAAAGAATTAGAAATTGAAGAGATGCCCAACAATTAGGGAATGACTGTACCAACTGTAGGATATGAATGTGATGGAGTACTATTTTTTTTCCTATAAGAAATCCTGAGCAGGGGAATTACTGACAAACCTGGAAAGACTTGCAAGAACTGATGCTAAGTAAAGTGAGCAGAACTAGGAAGACATGATAAACTATGACAGATTTAGTTCCTCTCAGCATTTAGAAAGCAAGCACAATTCTAAAAGACATGAGAAATAAAATGTCATACACATCCAGAGAAAAAACTATGGAATCTGAATGCAGACCAAAACATATTACTTTCACATTTTCCAAGTTGTTTGGTGATTTTTCTTTCCTTCTCTTGTTTTTTTTCTGCTCTTTAGCTCCAATTCTTCTTTTATAACATGACTAATATGGAAATATATTAAACATAATTATATATATGTATATGAAACCTATATCAGATTACTCACTGCCACGTGGATAGGTGGAGAAGGAAAGGTGGTAGAAAACTGTGGAAATCAAAAGTTTACAAAAGACGGATACAGAAAACTATCTGCATGTAATTGGAATGAATAAAAGAACATAATATTCAAAAAAAAAGAAATCACTGGAAAAAATTGCTGAGAAAATTAGAAACAATTATGGAAGAAAGTATATATATCAATATCTCACAGTGTATGCAAAGATAAAGTAAAAATGAATATATATTATTTACATATAGTGATATCAGAAGCAAATTGAAGGAACATTGAAGATTTTACCTGTCAAATCCATGAATAATAGAATTTGTCACCAAACATGAGATAGAAGGGATCAAAAGAAATAAAATGGATAATATGATTGCATTAAAATAAAAGGTTAATGCACAAACAAAACCAATGCAGCAAAGATAAGAAGGAAAGCAGGAAGCCAGGAGAGATTTTTATCACAAGTTTATCTCATAAATTCCTCATTTCTCAAATATATAGGGAATTAGAACCAATTTCATTCCTCAGGTGATAAATGGTCAAAGGATAGGCACTTTCAGAAGAAGAAATCAAAATCATGTATAATCATATGAAAATTTTCTATAAATTACTACAGATTAGAGAGCTGTAAACTAGAACAGGTCTGATTTATCACCTCAAGCCTATTAGGTTGGCTAAAAGAACAGAAAAGGAGAATGACAAATATTAGATGAATTTCAGAAAAACCTGAAACAAATTGTTTGAATTAATGCTGAGTGAAGTGAGCAGAACTAGGAGAACATTGTACAACCACATTGTTTAGCAATCAGCTATTGATGGACTTAGCTATTCACAGGAGTTCAGTGATGGAGGACAATTTTAAAGACTTGTGATTGAAAATACCATCCACACCCTGAGAAAAAGACTGGGGTCTGAATGCAGAAAAAGGCAAATTATTTTCACTTTTTAAAATTGGTTTTATGTTCATTTTTTTCTTTCTTATATTTTTTCACTTTTGTTCTGATTTTTCATTTATTTTTAAGGTGTTTTTTTGCAAGGCAATGAAGTTAAGTGGCTTGCCCAAGACCACATAGTTAGGTAATTAAGTGTCTGAGGTACTCCTGATTTCAACTAAGGTACTTCTGATTACAGGGCCGGTACTCTATCCACTATGCCACCTAGCCGCCCCCTGATTTTTCTTTTATAACATGACCAATAATAAATGTGATAAATATGATTGTACATTTATAACCTATACCTGATTACTTCCTGTCCTGGGGGGATGGGGGAGGGAAAAGAGAGAGGTAGAAAAATATGGAATTCAAAATCTTATGAAAAATTAATGTAGAAAACTATCTTTACATGTAATTGGGAAAAATTTAATTAAATTTTTAAAAATTAAGTGAATGAAAGCTAAAAATAAAATGGTTTGAAATCGGGAAGAGGGTCTACTGGACTTCAAGCCCAGCACTCCATCTATTGTGCCACAAAGCTGCTGTAAGAAATAATGAGCAGACTAAACAAAAAAAGAAAAGAAAAATAAATAATGAGCAGAATGGTTTTAGAAAAAACTGGAAATACATATATGAACTCATGCAAATTGATGTGATTCAAACCAGGAGAATATTGTACACAGTGATAACACTTTAGTAATGATTATCATCTGTGATTAAGTTAGGTAATCTGATGAATACAATGATACAAGACAATTCTGAAAGACTTATGATAGAAAATGCTAGCCTTCTCCAGAGATAGAACTGATGGAGCCTTAATGCATAATTTTTTCACTTCATTTTTCTTGTTTGTTTTGCACACATTGCTATTATGGAAATATATTTTACATGATTTCACATGGATTGGGACCCCGTTTATTTGCTTTCTTAGAGAGTTGAGGGTAGGATTGGGAGGATAAGACAGAATTTGGAATTGAAATAAAAATTTTAAATGAATGTTAAATTAAATAAATAAGTTGGAAAATAAAGCACAGTCCAAGGTCATTACAGGAAGAAAACTCCCACAATCAAGGGGACCAAAAGGAAAGGGCAACAAAATTTTTTAGGGTAGTAATAGCTCACTGTTAGAATCTCAGAGCTAAATTTATACATTTCTTGCACAAAAGGATCTTCAAGTGGGTCCTATATCAATCCATATGTGGACAGATTACATTAAACTGCTCCAGGTCTGTTGGAAATCTTTTTTGCTTACAGCTGTTGGACCCGTACTGAGAGAGGCTTAGACATTAATTCAGGTCTCTCCAATTTCACCAACATTCTGGCATACAACAATATGATATCTACCTCAAGAAAATTCAATGAGTTATCAACTAGTCCTGGGTGAACCACATATCTGAATTGGTGGAGGGAGATGGTAATATGCTGAAATCAAACATCCCTCATATTCTAATAGAAAGCCAAAAAGGCATTTCAGTAGGCAAAATGATTTTGAGTTATGGTTTCTATGGTGCCCAATTTGTTTATGTGAAACCTATGACTTCTAGTTTCTTAAAACAAACAAGATTATGATGTATTCCTACAACAAAAATACTTGGCTGTATAACTTATGAGTTCTATGCTCAAAGGGCCATTGTATTTCTTTTCTATTTTGTCAAATGTATTACTGTGACTGATCTCTTCAATAATTTAAATAAGAAGCAAAATGTAAAGCCCTGTTAGGCTTCTTAATGGTGCATGTTTAAAACTGTCATGATCATTTCTACAATATAATTAATGAGTAAGCAATTAAAGACTAAAAATAATGAACAGAATGACTTAAAATGAGAGTCACATCTGCCTTATTTGTCTACAATTATCTTCATACTGCTTTACTACTTGTAATGAATTCAGGTTTCATTCTCTTTGTGATGAAACTTTCCATCTGTCAGAGAACTTAACCTGTTGATATTTACAATTAAAGACATTTATATATCCTAGCAATGCCTTTTGGCAGCAATAAGGTAGTAATAGCAAAAGATTAAGCATACAATAAAAATGTCTGAAGTCCTTAAACTTTAAACCAAACAAAATAAGTTCATAAATAATAGAAATCAATCTGTTTTAAATTTATTTATCTATAGATACACACACACTCACACCGATATATATGTTTGTGTGTGTGTGTGTGTGTGTATATATATATGTATATATATATATATATATATATATATATATATATATATACACATATAATGGGAGTTTTTTAAACAGCAGTCACTAACCTATTCATGAATCAATCTCTACTGCTTCAGGTAAACTTTATAATGGATGATGTCTAGTGACAATGGGAATTAACCTTAAATATTAGGATTTTTCAAAAGGCCAACAATACTGCAGCCGGAGAAATGTCAAAGGGAAATTCTGAAACTAAATTACAGGCCTGGAAAATCCTTGTCATTCTCTGACATTTGTATATTAATAATATGTTACACATGAAAAATCTGCTTTCTGATGAAAATGTACAAAATCTCTTCTGAAATGTAGCCAACTTTGTTGGCTCAGACAATACTTAAGCCCATATGATTGATTCATCCATTACACAGTTGTTTCAACATCCTGAAAATTAATCAAATTTCAACCAGACTCCCAAAAATATACAAAATTCTGAGGGTGTCATCCTAAAATTAAACTTGATCATGGATTATCTTTTTATTTCTATGTTCTAGTATATTTAACAAAAAGTTTATTTCTCCAGCTTATATTCCTTAAACCCTACTCCACTATCTCTTCAGAGGAATTTTGATCAATTTTAAATGACTTGACTTTTAATGGAAATAGTGGATCTGGAAAAATGAAGAAACTCTGAGGATTATCTTTGTATTTATTTTTTTCTCCCATTGACCTGAAAAAGACACTAAAAGTGAAGCAGGTGAAGACCCAACTCATTGACACCCATAGGGAGCCTTTGATCTCTGAAATTTGTTGAAAGCCATTAGAAATCTTTACTTCAAAAATACCTTTAAAGTGTGAAAAAGAAAGTTCCTTAATAGTCTAATTTGACAGAACTTGAAATTGAGAGGTGGTTTTTGATTAAGATACTCAAAAACTGGAAATGTAGAATCCACAATCCAGAAATGCAGAGAAATTATTTATTTAAAAAAAATAAATAAACATTCAACATAACAGTATTCCTTGAAACCAAGGACCATTCGGCTGATAATTGTCACCCTTGAATGATTTTTCACAGAGTCTCCATCCAAATCAGAAGCACATGAATGCTTCTCCCACTTAAGCATGAATAACTAACTTGACCTTATGCATGTGGGTCTGCAGTAAAAATGAATTTATTTGAGGAATAAATTAGGGTTGAAATTTCTGATTTTTTTTCTTTGTCTCTCTCCCTCATTTGGAAAAATTGAATTTAATACATTTTAGGTTTTTCAGCAATGTATAAGATATTGTATTATATGCTAAGAGTATGAAGATAAATAGCAAAACATCTTTCACCCTAAAGTAACATATCTTTAATTGAATATGTCCAAAATATAACTATTAATCTTTCTCCTCCAACCCATTGAAATCTATTTCTGTTGAGAGTACCACAATTCTTTCTAGTCTAATTGCTCCATAATGTCAATGTTATCTTCAACTATTCACTCTTCCTCACCACCACTACCGCCCTGACTACACGAAATAAGGTGCCAGGTCTTACCATTTCTTCCTTTAATAGACCCCTCCAAAAATCACTACTGTACATCAGGTCCTCATGATTATTATTATAATGACTTCCTGATTGTCTCTACCTCAATCCACTTCAATTGATCCTCCACACAGTTGTCCAAGTGATATTTCTCAAGTACAGATCTGAGAATGTGACTCTTTTACTAAAACTTCAGTGGCTCCCAATTAACTCTAGATAAAAGCAAACTCCTCTGGATGATTTTTAAAGCCCTTCATAAGCAATCTTCAACGTACATAATCTAATCTTTTGAGATTTTCTATGTATTATTTTTCCTTCCCATATGATAGTCTAGTTTTTCTCTCTTTTTCCTTATACATATTATTTTAGATTTGAGTCTTTCCCATGGTTATATCTCATGCCTTGAAAGTGCTCTACTCCTCTACTCCTAAATAAGAATAATAAGAATAATATTCACATTTTATAGTGCATTAATGTTTGCAAAGTACTTAACAAATGTAATCTCATACTATCCTAACATCCTGAAAGTGAAGTGCTTTTGTTATCCCTAATTTAAGGATAAGGAAACTGTGACAGACAGGCTAATTGACTCACCATGGATTGCACAACTAGTAAATTTTTGAGGTTAAATCTAAACATGGGTAGTTTTGACTCTAAATCTCATTTTATCCATGAGATAAGGATCAGATTAAAGAGAAAAATCAGGAAAATGCTAAATGGAAGGTTTGCATTTTATTCTAGGGATATTAGGGAAATTGAAAATTTTTAAAAAGACAAATATAAACAAAAATTAGAGAACTACCGATTAAGTAGAAACACTTATTAGAGATGAGGATACTTTGGATGGGAAAGATTTTAATCTCAGGAGAGGTAAAGTAGAAGACAATGTGCCACAGCATCATCACCAGGGCTAAATGACCTCAATGGCTAAGGAAAGCTTGGCGAACTTTAGTCAAAAATAAAGTTCAAAGGCTTAGATAATAGCCTGCTGGTATGAGACAATTCTCATTCCTATATACTTGTTTTTTCCCTTTTAAATGTATTTACTTTTCCAAGTACCTGCAAAGCTAATTTTCAGCAAAATTTTTTTCTAAGATTTTGAGTTTCATATTTTTCTCCCTTTCTCCCTTTCTCCTCCATTCCCCATAAAAGAGAGCAATGTAATATAGGTTATACATTTATAATTATGTTAAAGATATTTTCCCATTAATCATGTTGTGAAATCAGAATTGTTTCTGATCGTGGATAGAGTAACAACCCTGGAGTCAGGAGGACCTGAGTCCAAATCCAGATTCAGACAATAATTACCTTACTGTAAAACCTTGGGCAATTCATTTAACTGCATTGCCTTGCAAAAACAGACAACCCCCCCCCCAAAAAAAAAAGGAATTATCTTTGATCATTGTACTACTGAAATGAGCAAGTACATCATGGCTGATCATCTTACAATGTTGCTGCCAATGTGTATAATATTCTTTATACTGCTCACTGCTCATTTTATTCAGTATCAGTTCATCCAAGTCTTTCCAGACTTTTCTGAATTTTCAACCCTCAAGATTTCTTAGAGAACCCTGGTGGTCCATCACATTCATATACTACATTTTATTCAGTCATTCCAAAACTGATGGGCATCCCCTCAATTCTTTGTCCTTACAAAAAGAGCTGCTATAAATACTCTCTCTCTCTCTCTCTCTCTCTCTCTCTCTCTCTCTCTCTCTCTCTCTCTCTCTCTATCCATTTTCCTTTGTTTTGATCTCTTTGGGATACAAACCTAATAGTGGTATTGTTGAATAAAAGTGTATGCACAATTTTATTTCCCTTTGGGTGAAGTTAATTACTCTCCAGAAAGGTTGGATCAGTTCACAATTCCATCAATAATGCATTAGTGTTCTACTTTTCCCACATCCTTCCCACATTGAATGCTTTCCTTTTTTGTCACATTGGTCATTCTGATATAGATGATGTAGTTTGGTCTACTGAGTTGAGACCCTGGGGCTCCACTGCAAATCTCTCCTATAACTTAGAACCCCTGATTGGTTCCCTCCACAACCCACCCATGCACTGAGGTTCAGTACCTTGCTCTGAGCACACTCCCACTCCACTCAAGACAGACCTTGCTGAAACATTTTCCACTCTGTTCTTTGGTGGGTTTTAACGCTCTAGAATCAGTTTAGTGCTTGATTAATGTTGTTTCTGAGGGAAGCTGGGTGAGCTTAAAAAGGTTCCTGACTTCTCTCTGTCATCTTGGCTCTATCCTCCATTCCTCTATATTTCTAATTATATTATCCTGGTGACTTATTGATGAACTGGTCTCTTCTTTATCCTTGTGAATAAATCTAGAAATTATACTTTTGTGGTCTGGAATATGAGCAAGACAGATGTAAGAAGGCAAGTATTTGAATCAAACATCTAGATTAAGTATCTGAAGGAAAAAAAGTGGCAGGTTGGTTATGTCTTTTAACTCTGGAATCCAAGCAAGTTCATGTACCAAGAGAATAAGAGAAGTTGGAATTTCAAGAAAAGGATATAAATCAAATGAGGTTTGGAAAGAAGCAAAGGCAAACTATTTTGAGGTTGGACATTGGACATCACTCCTACTCCCATACTCTACAATCCAGTCACACTGCCCTCTCTGATCTTCACTCAACACTCCATCCCCTCTGTTAGTACTTTTGCCTCAGAAACATTTGGAAAGGCATTCTTTCTTCCCTCTAACTTAAAAATATACTTTAAGAACTATATTCTATAAAAAGCCTGAGGCCTCCAACTGATGGTATCCCTCCTCCAAAATGACCTTGGATATGACCATGAGATATTCACTTTATAAGTGCTAGAGATACAAAAGAGGCAAAAGACAGTCCCTGCCCACAAGGAGCTTATTATCTAGTGGAGGACACAATAAGAAAATAAATATATACAAAACAAGTTATATACAGGATAAATAGAAAAAAATTTAACAAAGAGAAGAAACTAAACTAGAATTAAGAGGAGTTGGGTGACAGTTCTAGTAAAAGATGGAGTTTAAATTAAGGCTTAAAGGAATTCAGCGAAGTCAGTAGTTAGAGTAGTAGAAGAAAAGGAAATTCCAGGCATGGGAGACAACCAGAGAAAATATTTGAAGCCGAGAGAGTGGTTTATAGAAATATCTAGAGACCAAAGTCACTACATCAAAGACTGAATGTTAGTAAAATACAAGAAGATAGGAAAAGTGATGGGGAATGATAAGTAATGAGGGAATTTGAATGGCACAGAGAATTTTGTATTTGATCCAGTAATAATAGGGAGCCACTGGTGTTTATTGAGTAGGGGAGTAATGTGATCACTCCTACATTTCAGGAAAATCGCTTTATTGGCTGAACAAAGGATAGATTGAAATGGGAAGAGAGTTGAAGCAGTATATACATATATATATATATGTATATATATATATATATTATACATATATATATATATATCATAAACAATTGTATCTCCCTTCAAAAGTAAGCTAATTGCAATTAAGGGCAAATGGTGATGCAATGATTTGGAGTCAGGAACCCTGAATTTGAAGCAAAACAGTAGACACTATTTATAAAACTGTTGCCAAATCAACACTATATACAAAACCCTTGCCAAATCACTTTACCTCTATTTACTTCAATTTCCTCCACTGTAAGATGGGTCTAATAATAGTATCACAAGTCTGTTATGAGATCAAGAGATATTTGGGGAAAAGTTGCTTAAAGCAGTGCCTGGGAAATAGTGGGTTATTCTTTGCTCCTCATACATTTTCATTATTGGTACTTGTATCCCCAGCACCTATCACCATGTCTCCCATAAGGTAAATTCTCAAAAAATAATTATTGTTTATTATTAGGAGAATAGTTTGAAGGAGCTCAGAATTTGATTTTGCCTAGAGAAATTGGATTGGGATATTGCAGCTGCCTTGAAGTATTGCAATCACAGGTCAGAACTAGGAAAGAAAAATTTTAATTTAACTTAATATAAGAATTGCCAACTGCTTTAATGGACTGCCTCAGTGAGTACCATCATGCATACTCTTTCACTAGAATTCTTCAAAGATTAGGTGAACTACATACCCACAGAGGTCACTTTCCACTTCAAGATTTTGTGTTTCTGAGAGGAAAAATTATTGAGACAGTGATAGTTCACCACTAGGGAGAACAAGGGTACTGATCCTTGCTCCATAATGTGAGTCCTTCACACTGCACAATTCAAAGATAATATTTTAGAGGTTTACATGCTACATGCTGAGGCTGAGACATCCTTGTTCCCTAAGGAGAGTCCTCCACACTCTAAATTTCCAAAGTAATATTTTAGAAGCTAATATATGGAGGAGGAAAATGAAGTAAAAAAAGTGCCCAGCAGAGAACAAAAGAAAACCCACAAGAAATCAAAGAAAAGCTGAACAGCTTTGAAAGCAATGTCACTTAGGCTTTCTTGAAATGGAAATTTATTGTTTTATACTGAATTGTCTGCTATGTACATGAAAATGTTTCTTTTTCATTTTTCTCTAAGTTTAAAATAAATTTTAAAAATGAAAAATAAAAACAAAAAATTCAAAAACTGGTACAATCAAAGTCCTTTTACAAAATAAATGATATAAAGAACTCTATGATATAATGAAGAGTGAAATGAGAGAATCAAAATTGTAAACAGCAATTGTTTTGTTTTAATTATATTGTTTTAAGAACAACTTTGAGTAACTGAGTCATTCTGAGTATTATAAATACCCAAATTTATCTCAAAGATCCTATAAGGAAAATGATGTTTGAATTCAGAAAGGAATATTGCTGTGGGGTAGGAAATTATGAGCCAATTGAATTAGAAAAACATGGAAAGACTAGTATTTATGAAGGAACATGCTATCTGCTTTCAGAGAAACAGATAATAGGAGGAAATAAGCATAGTATGCATATGATATATATTTGTATGTTTATAGATAGCTGTCTATATGTATGCATATATATGTTATGTGTATATATATCTATATTTTATGGGTATGTAAATATAGATTCGATATAGATAGATATCCATACTTTATTGTAACATTCTTTAAAGGCAGGGAGAGGAAGAAAGTAAAATGTGCAGAGCAGATAACAAAAGAAAACCAACAAGGAATCAAAGAAAAGCTGGACAGCTTTGAAAACAATGTGCAGGACTTATTATATAGGTGTTTTTTGAAATGGAAATTTATTATTTTACAGTGAATCCTCTTATAATCTGTTCTGTGTCTATGACAATATTTTTTATCTTTTCTCATTTTGTATTTAAGTGTAAAATTTTAAAACATTTTACAAAAAAAATTAATATACCTTATTCTGTGGTTGAGACATCCAGACAGGATGAAAATTGAGACAAGAACATATAGCACTGCTGTTAAAAGGATTACAAAATGTAACTTATGAAGTTTGAAGATAACAGCAACACTTCAGTGTAGGGTATGATGCAGGCTCCACATCTGAGCCCTACCATCTGTCACCTGAAAACAGCAGGGTAATGTCACCTCAGGCCTGGTTTATCAAACTTTCACATATTGGGCCAACCGTTAATCTGGCATAAAACATGATTTACTTCTTCACATTCTTTTTTGTTGCTGTTGTTGTCAGTTGATCATCCTTAAGCCCATCAGAGTCCTGCCAGACTTTCCATCTTCATTTCCAGAGGAAGGGTGCAAGGCTGGCTCCTGCTCTCTGGCATCCCTTCCATGGGGCCCTCCTAATCTAGTGAGTCTCTGGGACAGGTGTCAGTGAGATTGGTCTGCAAGACATGAAGCTAAAAACAGTGAGAGGCCCAGCAGGATCAGCCAAAGAAAACAATCTACACTGCTGAAAGATTAGTGGACCCAAGAAAAAGTTTTAGCATTTAGGTTATCACTGAAAACAAGCTTCTAATATTTATCAACCTTATACTGTTCACTGATAGAGCTAGTCTTATTCACTGCAATGCAGCTGTTTCCCATCTGTTGTTTGCTTCTACCATCATTTTTTATTCCACTTTCCCTGGTAAAGCATGAAGGTTAGATTGCAAGGGCAATAATGGACATTCAAAAAAAGTGTTTTTACAAGTGAACTAATGCATCCTTAATTCTAAGAAAGAGATTCAGGGAATCCATCATCAGTCAGTCATCAAATATTTATTCAAAATATTGACTATGCTCCAGGCACTTGCTAAGCCCAGGAGGTTTAATGGAAGTAGGAGAAAGAAAAGATACCAGTTCTCAAAGAGCTCCCATTTTAGCTGGGGGCATGGAGGATGCAATATGCAAATGACTGTCCACATAAGCTTTAAATAGTGTAAATGGGATGTGATGATGTTTTTCCTTCTTTCCCAAAGAAGACCAGAACATCAGGGAGGTTATGCCATGAAAAGCACATGGATTGGATTTGCGTGAGGAGATGCTGTGCTAAGTCACCAGCCTCAGTGGCCAGAAATGAATCAGGATGACAGGAGATGGTCCTTTATGCAAGGCTATCAGGGTTAAGTGAATTTCCCAAGGTCACACAGTTAGTAAGAGTTAAGTGTCTGAGGGCAGATTTAAACTCAGGTCTTCTTGACTCCAGGGCTAGTGCTCTATCCACTGCATCACCTAACATCCCAAAAGGCAGAATTGTCTTGCACAATTCTATCTAACACAATTGATAGAGCAACTAGAACTGAGTTCAAATCAGATCTCAGGCACTAACCAGAGACATGACACTAGGTAAGTCACTCACCCTCTTTCTGCCTCGATTTCCACAAATGTATAGTGGTACATAGTAGAGGCTATAGTAATGTATATTTCCTTCTTTCTTCCCTCCCCTTCAATGAATGGCCTGCCTGGGGAGGTACCTTTCAGCAGAGAGAGAGAGAGGCTGCTTTAGAGAGGAGTTTTGCCCAGGTCAAACTGGATCAGATGACTGCTCAAAAATTTCAAAATTTCAAATCATAGAGAATAAATTATCAAATGCAAAGTGCTGCATTCATGCCTCTTTGAACTGGGATATAATATCAAAGGAAATATCCTAGCAGCAGGAGACAAGGATAAGGGGAGGTGATGTAAGAAATATATTATAAAAAAGGCTGATTTTTAGATGAACCCTAATGAAAACCTGAGTCAGAGAGAGAGAGAGAGAGAGAGAGAGAGAGAGAGAGAGAGAGCACTCATGTCATGAGTGGAGGAGGGGGCGGGAAAAGTCATAAAACTGAAAGATGTAGTATAATATACAAGGAACAGTAAGAAGACTAATCGAGCTGAATCTTGAAGTATGGAGAGGCAAAGAAAGTACAAGAATACTAAAAAATTTCAAGGGGCTAGTTTGTGAATGTCTTTAGGTATTATCCTAGAAGTATTAGGGAGCCACTGAAGTTTATTATATACCCACACACTCACCTAAAAAATGTATGTTTATTTGTATATATATATATATATATATATATATATATATAATATGTATATTTGTGTAAACATGTTCATACTCTGAATCTCTATATACATATATGTGTGTGTATATATATACACACATTTTATATATATATATATATGACTGTTTATATATATATATATATATATATATATATATATATATATATATATATATACATGACTATAAGACACATAGTGAAACCATGAATCTGAGTGATTGGGAGGATGGTGATGCTTTCAAAATTAATACAAAACTTGAGAAGGGATGTTTGGGGAGGAATAAAGATGATAAATTCTTTGCATGTGTTCCATTTGAAATGTCCTTGGAAAATTGAGTAGGAGACATCTAAAAGGCAAATGGTGTTGTGAGTCTTGAGGTCAGAAGAAAGATTAGGGCTGGATGTACAAATCTAAAAATTAAATACAAAGATGATATTTAAGCCTAAAGGAGTTGATGAGGCATCTAGGTGAGATAGCAAAAATAGAAAGCCAAGAAGAGACTCTTAAATCATATCTAAAAATTGGTGAGTGTCACCAAGATGAAGATCAAACAGAAAAGATTAAGAGGTGACCAAATAAGTGATTCAATAAATAGCAATGTCACAGGAGCAACTAAGTGGTGCAATAGATAGAGCACCAGCCCTGGAGTCAGGAGACCTGATTTCAAATCCTACCTCACTTAATAATTACCTAGCTGTGTGGCCCCGAGCAAGTCACTTAACCCCATTGCCTTGCAAAAACCTGCAAAAAAAGAACGATGTCACAAAGACCCGTACAGATAGAGTACGCAGGAAAAGATGATTATTGTCTTGAAGTCTAGAAGGAAAAGAAGGGGCAGCTAGATGGCACCATGAAGAGATCCTGGAGTCAGGAGGATTTGAGATCAAATGTGACCTCAGACATTTAATAATAACCTAGCTGTATGAACTTGGGCAATTCACTTAACCCCATTGCCTATTAAAAAATAAAAAAAGGAAAAAGAATGAGAAAAGGACAATTTGGAAAATAAAACATCTCTTTTGAGTTTGTAGAAGGTAGTTTCCATTGAAGGATAAGATAGGATACCAAATTACAAAAGTTTAGGAATAAGAAGTGAAGAACCAGAGATACATAATATACAACAGTTTTTTAAAGTAGTTAGAAAAATGCAATAGCTAACATGGATGGTAGGATCAAATGAGGGCAGTTTTTTAAAGCTTAAGTAGAGACATCAGCATTATGGTAAGGAGCCAGTAGACATGCAAAAACTAAATATTAAAGAAAGAACAGAGATGATAGTGGAGTCAATCTGGTAGTGAATTAAAGAGAACCTGGAATTAAGAGCACAGGTAGAAGGATTTGGCCTGAAAGAAGAACCTCTTCATATGAGAGGAATAAAGAACACGGAGGAGAAAGATGTCTGAATGATGTGAAATAAAGAGAAAAGAGAGGACTCTCATCAAGTGATCTTTTTCTTGGTGAAGTGTGAGACAAGACCTTCAGCTGAAATAGTGCAATGAGTGGTTCCAGGAGAGGACTGAGGAATGAATGTGGAGGTTGAGAATTGGCTGCAGAGTGAGGTAGCAAATTGATTAAGGAAGCATTAAAAGATTATTTTGTTACACTGAGGAGTCATCAAATTATGTAAAATAAATTTCTAATTTGCTTAGTCAGCATGGTTTACAGAACCAATCAATAATAAAATTAGGAATAAAGATAGTGGGGGGCAGTGGTAATCCAAGATTGGCATTTCACAAGGCAAAATCAGCAACAGAAAAAAAGGAACCAGGAATTTATAGGTAGAGGATATCCAAAGTCATCTTTAGAGAAGTATAAAAATTTTCAAAATAAGATAGAACTTAAAAACATTTCTGTAGAAATTATTTCAATAATATTTCCTCTTTTGTAGAGAAAACAAATTATGAGGAGGTCCTCTAAAAATTATCAAACATAAAATGTTGAAAGAACAAAACAAAACAAAAAGCATCACACAGAACATAGTCAGATATCAATGCCAGTAATGAAAATGAAAAAGATTATTCACATTATATTTCTGTGGCTATTATAACTCAGCTGACTGCAAAATCCTGGAATCTCAGAGACAGAAAGGACCTTAGAGACCAAATGTAGTGGATACAGAACTGGAATATCTGTGATAGCTACCTCAAAGAGTTGTATTGATGCTCTAATCAGATAACATACATAAGGTGTTTTGCAACCTTAAAGTGTTATATATTTTCCTTTTATTATTTTTAGTGTTATTATTACACCTATACCGGAATCCTTTCTACAATATCCCTGTCAGCCAGTCTTTCTGCCCTTTTTTGAAAATCTCATTAAAAGACAATCACTACTCTTCTAGGCAACTCATTCTACCTTTGCAATAACTTTAAAAAAATAACTAACATTAATACAGCCTTTTAAAGTTTTCAGTGTTTATTAGATTTGTTATCCCATTTGATCCTCGCAACACCTTTAAGAAGATGTTTATCCCCATTTTACAGATGAAGAAACTGAAATTAAAATATATTTAGTTACTTCCCCAGCCAACTTGTATTTGAATCAAGATTCAAACTCAAAGTGTTGAACTTAGTGACACACTAGGTAATTATTAAATGTCTGAGACCAGATTTAAACCCAGGTACTCCTGACTCCAGGGCGGTGCTTTATCCACTGTGCCACCTAGCCACCCCATAAATTATATTTTATTGTTTTAAACAAACTATATTACATTTTAATCAACTTGACAGCATTTGGGAGGTTTGTGGACAGAATTTCCAACTTTGAGCTTATGATTTGCTCAGGCTAGATATCAGGCTCCTATGGATATCCCTATTTTCTAGCTGCCTTCACAATTGGAATATTGTTAGGTAGGAGCTGCTAACTCTATATTGACCTGAAGTATACATAAAATAGACTTTATACATATAGCCTGTAACCTGTAGGCATCAATTCTTACTTTCTAACAAGCTAGCTATACTGAATGCCTTTGCTTAAAATAAAGGACAAAAAGAAATGAAATCTTTTTTTCTTATACAGTTCCTCTTTCTGCCTATTCCTTACCATTTTTCTTATTTTTGCCTTATGAGACTGATCAGAACAAGTCTGATATTTTTTTATTTTAACGATAATATTTCATATACTTGAATATTGTTATAATATTCCCCAATATATCTCTTCTCTAGGTTAAAGTTCCTCAGTCCCTTCAGCAAAGCTTCACATACCTCCAGTAAGTCTTACTCCAGTGTCTTATTATGCTTAGAGTTGACCCTGGATACCTACCTGAAGGTTTTGTCAATTGAGCATATCAACCTAAGGGAGCTTTAAGTAAGAACCAAATAGTAGAATGCTATTAACTTATTAATAAAGTCAATTTGGAGATGTCTTCCCTTATTATTGAAGAGCAAGTTATAAAAGGGAACAGGTAGTAGATAGAGCATTAGGTTTAGAATCAGGAAGACTTATCTTCATGAGTTCAAATCTGGCCTCAGACACTTCTTAGCTGTGTGAGTCTGAACAAGTGACTTCATTCATTTGCCTCAGTTTCCTAATCTAAAAATGGGCTGGAGAAGTAAATGACAAACTAGTATCTTTGCCAAGAAAACCATAGTTGGGACAGCAACGATTTGTACATGACTGAAATGACAGAACAATAGTAATATATAAAAGAGCTTCAACCTGCCTTAGTAGATATACCAGAAATAGTGTGATATGTTAGATAAAGGAACATAACTGAAATCAGAAAGACCTGAGTTCAAATCCCATTTCAGTCTTAGTTGTAATGCTCTGGGCAAGTCATTTAACTTTTCTGAACCTCAATCCTTCATCTATAAAACGGCAATATTAGTAAAAACTATCTCAGGGAAATGTAGCTAGTATCAGAAAATATATAGATATATAGATATAGATACAAACAGACTTTGCAAAGCTTATAGTGATACGTGTTAGCTATTTTAGTAAATGGTTTGTCCATGGTTTACTATATCACAGAATTAGATATGGCTTAAATACTAAAGCACAATTTAAATATTAATGAATTTTATTGTTAGTATTACTTTTTAAAATAATTTATCATTATTTGGGTGGAAAGATATAACAAGATGCAATGAAAGAACATTTCAAAGGTGTCTCTAAGCAAGGGCATAAAATAGTGGGATGGACTATCCTCATCGTTTTAAAAATTTTCTTAAATTTATTTATACATTACTAAAATAGTCTTGTAAGAGTAAACATAATCCTCCCTCCCCCCCCCAAAAAAAAATAAAAAACCTCATGAGAAATAAAATGAAAGTAAGGGAAAAAATGTGCTTCAGTCTGATATCATCAGCTCTGTCTCTGGGTTGGATTGCCTTCTTTATCATAAGAGGTTACTTCCATATTTGTCCACAATTTCTGTTGCTGATTGTAATTCCCTCCATCCATTCTGTCCCACTACCATTTATTATATTTTCCCCTCTCCTTTCACTGTGTCCCTCTTCAAAAATGTGCTATGGGGCAGCCAAGTGGCGCAGGGGACAGAGCACTGGCCCTGGGGCCAAGAGTCCCCAAGCTTACATCCCACCCCAGAGACCCAGCAACCACCTGGCCACATGGTGCTGGATAGGCCACCAATTTCCACCATCTTGCAAAAAAGTAAAAAGGAAATGTGTTATATCTGACTATCCTCTCCCATGATCTACCCTCTCCTCTATCCCCTACATCCCCTCTCCCCTCCGCCATCCCCCTTCTCTCCTTTTTCTTCTAGATGTCTATATCCTATTGAGTATGTCTGTTGTTTCCTCTCTGAAACATTTCTGATAATGAAGGCTCCCTCATCCCCCCCTCACCTTTCCCCACTTCCATAACATTGCAAAAGCTATTTCTTGATTCTTTGACACGAAATAGTTTATTCTACCTCTCCTTTATCTTACTCCCAGTATATATCCTTTTCACACATTGACTCCAATTTTACAATATATTATACCTTCAAATTCAGCTCTCTCCTGTGCTTTTGTCTATAAAGGCCTCTTAAACCTGCCCTTTTAAATGAGAAGCTTCATATGAGTATTACATGCAGCAATACATGCAGTTCATCATCATTAAGTCCCTCTTAATTTACCCTTCTCATCCACCCTCCCTATGCTTCAACTCAGTCCTATACTTGAATATCAAACTTTCTGTTCAGCTCTGGTCATTTCAACAGGAAAATCTGAAATTCTGATTTCATTGAAAGTCCATCTTTTCCCTTGGTAGAGGATACTCAGCTTTGCTGGGTAGTGGATTCTCAGTGGCATTCCAAACTCTTTTGCCTTCTGGAATATTATATTCCAAGCCCTACATGCCCTTAATGTAGCTGTTACTAAGTCCTATGTGATCCTGAGTGTAGCTCCATAATATTTGAATTGTGTCCTTCTGGCTGTTTGTAATATTTTTCTCTTTGATTTGGGAGTTCTGGAACTTGGCTATAATATTCCTGGAAGTTTTTTTTTTTTTAATTTCTTTCAGAAGGACAACTATTTCTATTTTACCCTCTGCTTCTAGGATATTAGGGCAATTTTCCTGTAGAAATTCTTTAAAAATGAAGTCAAAGCTCTTTTCCTCATCATGTCTTTCATGTAACCCAATAATTTTTAAATTGTCTCTTCTGGATGAGTTTTCCAGATCCTTTCTTTTTTGTCAATGAGATATTTCACATTTTCTTCTAGTTTTTCATTCTTTTGGTGTTGAATTTTTGTATATTGATTTCTTGCAGTCATCAGCTTCCTTTAGCTCCATTCTACATTTGAAGGATTTGTTTTCCTCAGAGAGCTTTCTTATCTCCTTTACCATATGGCCAATTCTGATTTTTAAAGCAGTCTTCTTCTCCTCATTAACTTTTTGAACTGTTTTATCCATTTGACCTAAACTGGTTTTTAACATTTTTTTCAGCATTTTTTGGATCACCTTGACTAAGCTGCTGACTTGATTTCATGTTTTTCCTACATCTCTTTCACTTCTCTTCCCAATTTTTCTTCTGCTTCCCTTGATTTTCAAAATTTCTTTTGTCATAGTCTGAGCACAACTTCTATATTTCTTAGAGTTTTTACATGCAGAAACTTGGACTTTCTCATTTTCAGATTGTGTGTGCATTGGTTGTCCATGGGACCAAAATAATTATCTATGGTAAGATTCCTTTTTTTCCTGTTTACTCATTTTTCCCAGCTTGTGCCTGGTTTGGGGGGTACTTCCTGAGCTTCTGAGTATTATTGGGACACCCCTGCATGGACCTCAGTTCATTCAAATTCTCATGAGAGGCTCTGACTGCTCTCCTGGTCTGGGAATGACCACAAGCACACCCTTCTGCCCTGGGTTTTGAGGAAGGTCCCTATTCTATGGGAGTGCGACCAGGGTCTGAATATAGTCAAAGCCCTAGAGTCCTGTCCCAGGGAGAGAAGACATTCCTTGGCAGTCTTCCTCCACTCCCTTCCCTTCTTTAGTCTGAACACTTAGGGCACAGCTGCCTGGAGGCTCCCTGCTGGGTGGCTCCACAGGTGTGCTTCTGTTTCCTGGGATCTGGGTTGCGCTGACGGTTGCTGCCAAGCTGAGGAGGGCAAGGTTGGCCTGGGCTTCACACTCACTCTGGCAGAAGTCTCCCTTCTGATCTTCCAAGTTGTACTTTGTGTTCCCTGGGGTGGCGGGTCAGGAAACAGCTTCTGCTGCCAGGATCCAGGGCCCCCAGGGACCCAGGTGCAGTGGGGCTTTTCCCAGAATGTTGGTGTTCCTTTGCTCCAATGCTGCTGGCCCCTCCAACAAAATGGAACAGAGCCTTTCATCTTTTCCAGGTTAGCTTGGACTGGAGAATTGCCTCACTGAATCTTTCTGTGGGTTCTGTCTCTCAAAAACTAGAGTCATAATTTTGAGGTTTTTAAAATATTTTGGAGAGAGCTCCTAAGAAAGGCTGTTTGCCTGCAGCCATCTTGGCTCTACCCCCTAATATTACGTATTGATGCTACTTAAATGAGTAATGATTCTTCTCCAGTTTATTACCATTTCAATTCCTTCTAGAGTATTCAAGTATGAAAAAAAATTGACAAGTCACAAAATTGCATTTTCCATTTGGCATCTGAACAAAACCTTCTCTTAACATTCTATTACCTTAATATTATTTTCTGAGTTAAAAACATGAATTAATTTTCTCTTTTGAAAACTACTGGTAAAAAGGAAGAAGATAAAGGTAGGCAAACTATATAACTTCAAAAATGTAACTCTTGTAATTCTCTACCTGTTATTTGGGGAAAGCTGAATATCTGAAGAGTTCAACTAATTACAAACTGTAGTCACAAGCTCCCTATTTGTCATATAAGATGTCTTGCTCAGTAAGCCTCCCTGTTATTGTAACTTCATGAAATCTTTAATGACAACAAGGACAAACAACTTAAGCTTGTCCTACAGTTTCCATAATAAATAAAAAACAAATCTAAGTGTTAGTTCCTGTGAACTAGATGCTTTCAACCAACAAAATTTCAATTCAATCAGGAATCAATAGCTTTACTTCTCAGAAAGTGTCAACGATACCCCAAGGTTCCTGTTCTCCCTTTGAAGATGCCATGGAACTTTCTAGAGGATGTTGGGGAAGATGTTAGGTCTTCTGGTGACTGTCTGAGGTAATTTTTGTTTAGTGATATCAACACCAATTAATCAGAAATAAGACCCACTTATATAGCCCAACATCATGTAGGGGGATCTATTCTTTACTGACTATAAAAATGCTGCTTTCACTCTTTTTACTTGACAGCTGAGAACTTTGGATCCCTTTTTAATGGCAACCTTGGTAATAAATTGATTATACTTGGATTTTAATGACTCAG
This sequence comes from Macrotis lagotis, assembly GCF_037893015.1. NCBI lineage: Eukaryota > Metazoa > Chordata > Mammalia > Peramelemorphia > Peramelidae > Macrotis > Macrotis lagotis. The sequence continues at coordinate 430,042,277 of NC_133666.1, read as the reverse complement.
TTTCTCCCAAACACATTTCAAATTTCAATTGGGACAATTCTCTTAAAGATATAATAAATATGGCTTTTGTTCAATGACCTGCTGTTGATTAATATTAAGCTAGACTTAAAGCAGAGAATCATTCTCAACAGATTCTCAACATTCTCAGCTCATAAATAGGGTGTTCATTATGAAATACCAGTGAAAGAAGTGTTCTCTATAGATAGTGAAAGCCTTCAAAGTCTAAGAAATGATTAATTCTTTCTTATATTAATAACTAAACATTGAATCAGAACCAAGGTTTTTTTTTTTCCCTCTTTTCTACTTCTTCATCCATAAATCAACCAGTATGGGGAAATCACTCAAAGCTTTACACACATAGGCCAAGATCTAATCAGGCAGAATAAGAAATTCTACATTTAAGCTAATGAATTTATTCATGCTCACTGTGTTAACTGTTCTGTGGAAGTGTTGATTCTCTCTTTGGCAGGCAGATTATATGGAAATTGATTAAGTCTCTTTGACCAATCTCTGGGATATCCAAGTCTCAGATGCAAAGATCCTATTATAATATAGTACACACTTTAATTGAAATATTCATTTTCTAATCAAAGTTGATCACCACCCTCAGGAAGACCTACTCTTCCAAGAGCATATAAAGTATGAATTCACCACCATGAAGGTTCAATTGCATATAAAGGTAGTTTTCAAGATTCATCCATTTGTAAGTTTATGAGTTCCACATTTTCCTCATTCTCCCTTCCCTCCTACTCATGACAACAAAAAATTTGGTATAAATTGTACATATGCAAACATGTTAACGTATTTTCATATTAGTCATGTTGTGACAGAGTAATTAGAACTAAGGGGACTAAAATGTCTCTCAAATTTTTAAATACCAGAAAAAAATTCCTAATTGTTGATGATATTGTGATAACTATTGTAAGTCATAACTGCTGTTTGCAATCTCCTAACGAGATTCATAATCACTCAAAAAATTTGTCTTAACTATCCTCACCGGAAACACTAAATGGAAAAAGAATGCCTGTTGTCTAGCCATAATATATAATTGGATGCACAACCCACAGAGAAATTCCTTCAATATATAACTTGGACAGAACTTGCAAGTGGACAATTAACTGGAGATTTAGCAGGTGAATGAAAATAGACGGGTTGTCTTTGGGGAACTGCATTAAGATTTTGATGATCCCAAGTCTCTTCCCGAACCAAAGACACACCTTTTCTTCAATTTTAGTCCTTCAAGACTCAACTCAAATTTTACCTTATATAAACGACTTTCCCTATCCCTCTCAATTCTAATGTCTTACCTCTGAGATTACCTCCAGTTTACAAAATAGCTATTTTTTTGTATGTTTTTATTGTTTGCATGTGGTCTCTCACATCACAAAGTGAGCTCCTTGAGGGTATTGACTATTTTGGGTCTCTCTTTGAAATACCTTTGCATTTACTACAATGATTCTAAAAAGTGTATACTTAAATACTTGTTGACTGACTAACTATATTGTTCAGGTACATTCTGTGTCATTAAATAAGGGAGTTACAGAAAATCAAATTTGCAGTTACATGGTTGTAACTCATTACTAAGAAACTCACACATTGAAAGCAATGTAAAGGATGTGACTGAAGTGACTGAAAATGATAGAACTCAATGTTCCAAAGAGGAAATAAATGCTAGCCCTACAAGAAGCGATAAAGTAAATCCATACATATTATCAAATATAAGATCATTTTGTGAAGGACAAGAAAATAAAAATACTGATGAATAGTGACTCTGTTGATGTATACTGGGGCAGCTATTAATTAATCTGGTAACACAAACAGAGTTATATTGCTTTCCCAGACCATGTATCCAAAGATATAACAGAGAATCTCACAATAATTATAAAAATGAATGGCTACTGCCCACTTCTCCTGATTCCTACGTACATGAAAGTTAGAATCTTAGAGAGCAATGCCAAAGATTATAAAGAAGTAGTAGTAGTAGCAGCAGCAGCAGCAGCAGCAGTAGTAGTAGTAGTAGTAGTAGTAGTAGTAGTAGTAGTAGTAGTAGTAGTAGAAGAAGAAGAAGAAGAAGAAGAAGAAGGAAAAGGAAAAGGAAAGAGAAAATGAAGGAAAAGGAAAGAGAAGATGAAGGAAGGAGAAGGAAGAAGCAAAACAAAAGAGAAGGTGAAGGAAGGAAGAAAAGGAGGAGCAGGAGAAGAAGGAGGAGGAGGAGGAGAGAGAAAAGCATGAGAATGAGAATGAGAAGAACAAGAACAACAAGAACAAGAAGGAGAGGAAAAAGAGGAGACTGAGAAGGAGAAGAACAAGGAGGAGGATGAAAAGAAGGACAATGAGGATAAGAAATAGGAAATTTTGGAGGTGAATATATATTTAAGAAGACAATTGAGAAAGAACTTTCTATTTCTGAACCATGGTAGACTTCTGCCATTAGATGAATGCACTGCATCCATCCTAAAGTATGTGGCTATCAGGGTATGTTAGAAACCATAGAATATTAAGAGAATAACAGTTTCCGGAGTTCTACAGGAGACAAAATACAAGTAAAATACCTAAAAGGTAACAAGCAAAATGAGCTTTGTTGAAATTCCCTCTCTGTCAAAAGAAAAGCAGCTAATAATTTCAAGGTCTGCCTTCCTTAATGATATTTAAATTTTTCAAAAGATGAAGAAATGAATAATAAGACATTTGATTCTTCAGTTACTTCTCACCAAGAAGGAAGAACCACTTTCTGGGTTGGCAATGGTGAAAAGTGGGTGCTATAACTTAATGCTTGTGCTAGAGAAGAACAGGAAGTTTGGCAAAAAGTATGACATGAACCTTAGATTCTGGGCAAGAATATTTTAAAAGGCTAAGAAGAAAGATAGGTAGCATTAAATCGATTTAAATTTCATAGTCAAAATCAACCCAAGAAAGATATAAAGCTCTCAAGACTAAAATTCTTTAGGCCATTAATGAGTTAGCATACATAAAATATTAATATATTATGTAAATGATATCCATCAATATAATTATTAGTATTTCAAAGTAGGATTGTGTGTTTCTGTGTGTACATATGTACATATATACATATACATAAAGATATATACATGTATTTATAGAGAGAAATATACATATGATGCAGAGAATTTGGGGCAGAGAGAAATATTGTAACTTGAAACAAATTTTGTAATCTTTTTCTGCACTGTTCAAATGTTTAAATACTGTTATCTTGAATGTATATATTGATGTGTGTTTAGCATATGTGCTAAAATATTTCCTCTTGACCTTTATTTTGACCCTGACCATGAGTTTACCTGTGGGTCAAATTAGATGCTTGATGCAAGATAATATATCACCTTAAACCAGGCAGAAGCTCATCCAAGAGTCATACCTCCTACAGCAATTTCTCTAAATATATGACCTAGACTATTCTCCAAAACATGCTGCCCCCTCCCATGGACCCAGAGGAGTATTTAAGAAGAGTCCAGGATGTGCCCCACTCTCTCTTTACCTCACCCTCTTTCTATGTTCAAGTTAATCAGCAGCTGGCCTGTCTATTTAAGATGTGGGGGCCAAAGCCCAAATGGCCCTTACAAAATTCTCAACATATCTCTTCCTTTCTTTCCTTTGTGTTGTAATGACCTTTTAATAAATCTGTGTTTTCTTTTTATACTCACTCTCTGGAACAGAATCATGTGTTTTTCACTGGGAAGAAATGAATCCTCCTATATCATATACACATGTGGAGGTGGGTGAGGCTGGGGGAGGTCTATATCCAGGATTGAGCTTACACAAGAAGCAAATAGGGTCCCCTAGGTTTAGTGTTTGTTATGATTTTCTCCTTATTCATGAAAATGGGAAGTCAATAGAATTTTCAGGTTTAAAACTGGGTGATCTTAGATCCATTGAGTTTGACAGCTTGTTGGATAAGTAGCCTCTAAGAAGAAATTAATTGGACACAAATTAGAAGTCTGTAAAAGGGGGAGCTGAAAGCAATTTCTAACCCTAATTCAGAAGCTTTGTCTTTGATGAATAAAACATTTAGGTTAAAAGTCATGATACTTCTTTTTTAATCTAAGAATTATGGTGAAACTGTCAAAATTTAGGCAGCAGCCAGGAAAACAATTCACATGATGCCCTAATTACAATATAAGGGGAAACAACTGTAAAATACCTCAGAACACTGATGAAAGGAACAACGAATCAGTATTTCAAAAGAATAATGATGAAAAACTTTTCTTCCATCTCTTGTCAAAAAAGTGAGAGATTCAAATACAGAACGAGACACATTCTCAAACATCTCAAATATTTGTTTGTTTTACTTAACTATAATTTTCCTATAAGTAGAGTTTTTACTCAAATGAGAGTGGAGAGAAAAATTGTGTAGGTGTGCAGTAAAAGAAATGTAAAAAGAATGAAGTATTTTTAAAAATACAAAGCTGGAAGGAAGGGACTTTGCAGAAGGGGGGAAGAAAAACAAATTTAGCTAATGTATTACTATCTTCCCTGATGCCAATCAGTTGTTCTTATAAATTAATTTGGAGGTATCACATTTTTAAAAAGATTTTATTTATTTTTGAATTTTACAATATTTCCCCTAATCTTGTTTCCTCCCCCCACCCCCCACAAAAGGCAGTTTGTTAGTCTTTACATTGTTTACATAGTATGCATTCATCTAAGTTGAATGTGATGAGAGAGAAATCATATCTGTAAGGAAGAAACATAAAGTATGAGATATAGCAGAAATACATAATAAGATAACATCTTTTTTTTAATTAAAAGGAATAGTCCTTCCTTGGTCTTTATTAAAACTCCACAATTCTTTCTCAGGATACAGATGGCATTCTTCATAAGCAGATATCCCAAAATTGTGCCTGAAGTTTGCCCTGTTGGTATGAGCAATTCCATCTCTCCATGCTGCTTTTAGGGGGTACAATGTTCTTCTATTTCTGCTCATCTTACTCAGCATCAGTTCATACAAATCCTTCCAGGCTTCCCTGAATTCCCATCCCTCCTAGTTTGTAATTGAACAATGGTATTCCATCGCATACATATACCACAGTTTATTAAGCCATTCTTCAACTGATGGACATTCACTAATTTCCATTTCTTTACAATCACAGAGTTTCTGTGGATATTTTTGTAGAGGTGATGTTTTTACACTTTCTCATAATCTCTTCAGGGTATAGACCCAGTAGTGATATTGCTGGACCAAAGAGTGTGCACATTTTTGTTGCTTTTGGGGTATAATTCCAAATTGCTCTCCAGAAATTTTGGATGAGTTCACAGCTCCACCAACAATGTCCCAGATTTCCCACATCCCTTCCAACATTGATCATTGTCCTTTCTGGTCATATTGGCCAGTCTGGAAGGTGTAAAGTGGTACCTCAGAGATCTTTTAACTTGCATTTCTCTAATAAGTAATGATTTAGAGCAATGTTTCATATGACTATGGATTGCTTTGATTTACTCATCTGTAAATTGCCTTTGTATATCCTTTGACCATTTGTCAATTGGGGAGTGGCTTGTCTTTTTTTTTAAATGACTCAGTTCTCTATATATTTTAGAAATGAGTCCTTTGTCAGAAATACTAGTCATAAAAATTGATTCTCAATTTACTACATTTCTTTTGATCTTGGTTACAGTGGTTTTGTCTGTGCAAAAGTTTTTTTTAATTTAGTTATTGCATTTTTTAAACAATTTCAAAACCTACTAAATCTCATTTGAAAAAATGTAAGCAAGTTGAAGAAAACTGCTTACAAAATTTTTTATTGTAAAATATATTTTTATAACTAATTGGTATAATTTTCATTGTATTATAATCATTTAACATGGGAAGCACTTTGACACTCCCTTCTCAAACTTTGCTCTCCAAGGACAATTTTTTTATGAAAAGCAGTTACTTTTTTATGCATTATTCCTAATCTTAAAGAGATATAGGATGTATTTTTTAAAGTGCTTTGAGGTAGCATTCTAAGGAATTTTCATGAAAGACAAAGTCAGCAAGTTTGAAACACTGCTTGTCTTTTTGCAAATGAAGAATGTGGAATTCATCTTTTAATTCGACAATATAGTGTTTAAATACTTTGTCACAAGTTAACCAGTATACCATTATCTAGGAAAAAAAAACATTTTTTCATAGTTACACCATATCTCATTATATGGACAAGCTGCTGCTTCAACCCCTGACAAAAAGCTAAAGTGAATTAATACATGGCATTCTTTATTTTTCAAAAATCCTTATGCATATCCTGAGGCATAATAATGGTTTGTTAGTGATAGTGTTTGTTTGTTTTTTTCCAGTGATGAAAACAAAGGTGAATTTCAATAGCAAAAATGCCCCCCCCCCCCCCCCCCCCACTGATAATAGAACCTGGGCTCTAGAAGAATTCACTCACCTGAAAGCAGAGTTGATCAAAAGACACCAGGCATCTCAGCCTGGACCAGATTTGAATTTCTTTGACTTCTCTGGCAAGACTCATTTAGAAGCTCTTCAATTTTTCTACCATGCCCTCATGCTTTTCCTCATATAACTTACGCAAAGATATTGATAGTCTCTCTCTCTCTCTCTCTCTCTCTCTCTCTCTCTCTCTCTCTCTCTCCATATATATATATATATATGTATTTAAATATTTGTTGATAATTAATATAATTAATTAAGCACCTTTGCTGCCAGCATTGGTACCTAGAAAGTATTTACAGCAGCAACAGAAATCATTCGTACAGAATAAGAGAAATGACTGAAAGTTGTTAACATTTCCAGCCACACAGTTGGGAAGGGTTGGGCAATAATAGAGAAATGAGTATTGGAGTTGTTTTTGAGACATGCCCCATGTTTGGTTTTTTTGGTGTTCCTATTATTGGTTGCACCACAGTTCTGAGGCTGCTAACCCAGGTGAAGAGGTAGAAAAGATGAACCTAAGTAGATAGAACATCTGAGAAGGCAGTGGGAATACTCAGGTATCATAGTAAAAGAGTGGATAGAACTGTGGGCCTAGTATCAAGAAGACCTGAGTTCAAATTTAGCCCCATACACTTAGTAGTTCTAGGCAAATACTGTTTTGCCTCAGTTCTTCATTTATAAAATGAACTGGGGACTTCCAGCCAAGATGGCGGAGAGAAGACAGGCACAGTTCTAGAGTCTGCTGATTTCTTCCCTATCTATCACATGAAACAAACCTCTTAGAGGAAGTCCGAATCATAGAACCCAGAGAGAGAAGCCAGGAAAAAGAGCATCTACCTCAAGATTTGTCTCCCCCTGCAGCTTTGTAGAATTCGGGTGGATGAGTATAAGACCAGGATCAGCCAGAGTAACAGCTGAATTGGAACCAGGAGTCTGAGGGCCGGAGAGTGGGACCTGCTTTATCAGTGGTGGGGATGGATGAAAGGGGCTTGGGCCCGCGGGGAAGCAGAGGTGCTGGTGTTGGTGCTGTCCCCCTGGAGCTTGGGGAAGGGGCTGCCGGGAGAGGTCTGGTGCAGGAGAGCTGCGGATGCCATCCCTGGGCTCCTCAGGTCTGAGAAACTCTGAGTCCATGCCTCCATTGCACAGAGGCCTCTCCCCAAACAAAGGCAAACTACTTCGGCCTCAGGCCCAGGTGTGTGAGCCTAAGAACCAGCCCAGCTGAGAAATGATCTCAGGCCAGTAGCTCCAACTCCTCCCTTCTGGCAAAGGGAGAAGGCCTCTCAACCCAGGTTACAGACACTCGAGAGAGGGCAACCAGGACCTCCTACTGGCCATCCAGAAAAACTGCACTCAGTAAAGCCTTTAGTGAATCCCAAGCACAGATGAACCAGCCCCGCCCCCAACTCAAAGTCTTAGCATAATGAAGAAGGGTCAGCAGAAAGGTGGATCCATAGAAAAATTCCTGGAAGGGAAAGACCCCAAATCAGAGAGACCTGGAACGTCTGAGGAAAATACAATCTGGTCTCCAGCACAGAAAGACTTCCTCGAAGAAATAAAGAAGGAGCTTAAAAATTTGGGAGAGACAATTAATAACTTGCAACAAGAAAACAAAACCTTAGAAAGTAGAATTGGACAAACACAAAAGGAGAATAAATCTCTCAGATCATCAATTGGACAATTACAAAATGAGAACAATTGTCTCAGATCCTCAAATGAGCAAATGCAAAAAGAAATTAATTCTCTCAAAACCTCAACTGGTCAAATGGAAAGCTCTTTCAAAAGTAGAATTGACCAATTCAAAAAGGAGTTGCAAAAGGTTAATGAAGAAAAGTCCTCCCCCCCCCAAAAAAAAGAATGGAGTCTACAGAAACTAATGACTCCACCAGACAGCAAGAGTCAGTTAAACAAAATCAAAAAATAGAAAAACTAGAAGCAAATGTAAAATACCTCATCAACAAAACCACTGACCTTGAGAGTAGATGGAGAAGAGGCAACCTGAAAATTATAGGACTTCCTGAAAACATTGAAGAGAGGGAAACAAAAGCCTGGACTTAATATTACAGGATCTAGTGAGAGAAAACTGCCCTGATATCATGGAATCTGAGGGCAAAGTAGTTATTGAAAGAGTACATCAGTCCCCACCAGAAAAAGATCCTAAAATGAAAACACCAAGGAATGTTATGGCCAAACTGCAGAACTATCAGATAAAAGAGAAAATCCTGTAAGCATCCAGAAAGAAACAATTTAAATATCAAGGAGCCACAGTAAGGGTCACGCAGGACCTGGCTGCATCAACATTAAGGGATCAAAGGGCCTGGAAAAAGATATTTCAAAGAGCACGGGAGCTTGGAATGCAGCCAAAAATCTACTTTCTTGCAAAGCTGAGCCTACTCTTCCAGGGAAAAAGATGGACATTTAACGAAATGGAAGAATTCCAAAAATTTCTGATGAAAAGACCAGAGCTAAAAAGAAAATTTGGACATCAAACAGGACGTTCAAGAGACACATGAAAAGGTTAAAAAGGGGGGGGGGGTGGTAAAAGAAAAATAATGCAATAAATGTAACTCTAACAGAGAGAATACACCTTGCCAGAAATGATGGACATTCATTACCTATCCATGAGACTACTATCTAATCGGATGTAACTGGTTTAACCCCATTTGGGAGAAAGACTCTAATAACTCTCAGGAATTTAGACACTATACAGAACTAGAAGGGTCAGACACTCAGAATTTTCTATGACTTAGATAGAATGATCTAAAAAAAAAGCACAATACCACCCTAAAAAAGGGGACAGGAAAGAGACGGGAGGAGGGAGGGGATTGAATGGGGTAAATCGCATTACACTAAGAGGTACTAAAAACCTATGGTAATAGTGGGGAAGAAGGGAGCAGAGGAGAAACACCTGAATCTTCTTCTCATCAGACTTGGCTTAAAGTCAACCTACTCATACTCAGTTAACTTATAAAACATCTAACCTTTCAAATAGTAAAATGGGGAAAAGGAGAGGGGGGACAGAGAAAGGGAAGGGGAGTGGGGGAAATAAGGGGAAATAATAAAAAGAAGGGAAGGGAAAGGGGAAAGAAAAGGGAGGGTGTGAAATAGGAGGGCAAACACACTGAAGGGGGTGGTTTCAGAAACAAAAGACTGGGGAATATAGATAAAGGGGGGGGGAAGGGGGAAAAATACAAACAGAGGGAAGATAGCATGGAGGGCAATAAAGAATTAGTAATCATAACCTTAAATGTGAATGGGATGAACTCTCCCTTAAAATGTAAGCAAATAGCAGAGTAGATTAAAAACCAGAATCCTGCAATATACTGCTTACAAGAAACTCATTTGAAGCAGAGAGATACATATAGAGTAAAGGTAAAAGGCTGGAGCAAAATAAATTTTGCTTCAGCTGAAGTAAAAAAAGCCTGGATAGCAATCCTTATCTCAGACAAAGCAGCATCAAAAATAGATAGCTTTAAAAGAGATAAGGAAGGAAACTATATCCTCCTAAAAGGTACCATAGACAATAAAGTAATTTCAATATTGAATATATATGCACCGAGTGGGACAGCATCCAAATTCTTAGAGGAGAAGCTGAAAGAATTACAGGAAGACATAGATAATAAAACTTTGCTAGTGGGAGATCTCAACCTCCCCATATCAGAGCTAAATAAATCGAATCATAAAACAAACAAGAAAGAAATTAAGGAGGTAAATAGACTGTTAGAAAAATTAGATATGGTAGATTTATGGAGGAAACTGAATGGGGATAGAAAGGAATATACCTTTTTCTCTGCAGTACATGGAACTTTTATGAAAATTGACCATGTACTAGGACATAAAAACCTAATGATCAACTGAAGAAAGGCAGAAATAGTGAATACATCTTTCTCAGATCACAATGCAATAAAAGTCATATGCAATATTGGGCCAAGGTGATATAGACCCAGAACACATTGGAAACTGAATAACCCCATTTTAAAAAATGAGTGGACCAAAAAATAAATTATAGAAAGAATTAAATATTTTATCCTAGATAATGATGATAATAATGAAACAACATACCAAAACCTATGGAATTCATTCAAAGCAACTCTCAGGGGATATATTATAGGTCTAAATGCTTATATGAATAAATTGGAGAAAGAGGAAATCAATCAACTAAACATGCAACTAAAAAAATTAGAGAAAGAACAAATCAAAAATCTCCAATTAAGTACCAAATTAGAAATTCTAAAAATTAATGGAGAAATTAATATAATTGAAAGCAAAAAAAACTATTGAATTAATAAATAAAACCAAAAGTTGGTATTATGAAAAAACCAATAAAATTGATAAACCTCTGGTCAATTTGATTAAAAAAAAGAAAGAAGAAAACCAAATAGCTGGTATCATAAATGAAAAAGGTGAACTCACCAGCAATGAGGAGGAAATTAAAGTAATAATGCGAAATTATTTTGCCCAACTCTATGCCAATAAATATAATAATCTAAGTGAAATGGATGAATATTTACAGAAATATAAGTTGCCCAGGTTAAATGAAGAAGAGATTAAATACCTAAACAACCATATCTCAGAAAAAAAATTCAACAAGCCATTACTGAACTCCCTAAAAAAAATCTCCAGGGCCTGATGGATTCAGAAGTGAATTCTACCAAACATTTAAAGAACAATTAGTTCCAATCCTATATAAACTCTTTGGAAAAATAGGGAAAGATGGAACTCTGCCTAACTCTTTCTATGAAACCAATATGGTACTGTTACCTAAAACAGGAAGAGTTAAAACAGAGAAAGAAAATTATAGACCTATCTCCCTGATGAAAATAGATGCAAAAATCCTAAATAAAATCTTAGCAAAACGATGACAACAAGTCATCACTAGGATAATACATTATGATCAAGTAGGATTTATTCCAGGAATGCAGGGTTGGTTCAATATTAGGAAAACTGTTAGTATACTTATTTATATCAACAACAAACCTATCAGAAATGCTGAAAAAGCTTTTGACAAAATACAGCATCCATTCCTATTAAAAACACTAGAGAGTATAGGAATAAATGGAATGTTCCTTAAAATAATTAGCAGTATATATCTGAAACCATCAACAGGCATTATACTCAATGGGGAGAGGCTAGAGGCATTCCCAATAAGATCAGGGGTGAAACAAGGGTGCCCATCACCACTACTATTCAATATTGTATTAGAAATGTTAGCATCAGCAATTAGAGAAGAAAAAGAAATTAATGGAATTAGAATTGGGAAGGAAGAGACAAAACTCTCACTCTTTGCAGATGACATGATGCTCTACCTAGTAAATCCCAAAAAATCATCTAGAAAACTACTGGAAACAATTAGCAATTTAAGCAAAGTTGCAGGTTATAAAATAAATCCTCATAAATCCTCAACTTTTCTGTATATGTCTAGCAAGAAACAGCAGGAAGAGCTAGAAAGAGAAATCCCATTCAAAGTAACCTCAGACAATATAAAATATTTGGGAGTCTATTTGCCAAGACAGACTCAGAATCTTTTTGAAAACAATTATAAAACACTCCTCACACAAATTAAATTAGATTTAAATAACTGGACAAATATCAACTGCTCATAGATTGGGAGAGATAATATAATAAAAATGATAATTCTACCAAAACTAAACTATCTGTTTACCGCCCTACCAATGAAAATTCCAAAAAATTACTTTAATGAGTTAGAAAAAATTGTAAATAAATTCATATGGAGAAATAAAAAGTCAAGAATTTCCATGAATTTAGTGAAAAAAGTGCAAAAGAAGGGGGCTTAGCCCTATCTGATCTAAAATTATGTTATAAAGCATCAGTCTTCAAAACTTTTTGGTATTGGCTAAGAAATAGAGTGGTGGACGAGTGGAATAGACTAGGTGTAAAAGCAGAAGATGATTATAGTAATCTGCTGTTTGATAAACCCAAAGAGTCTAGCCATTGGGATAAAAACTCCCTCTTTGTTAAAAATTGCTGGGAAAATTGGAAGTTAATATGGAAGAAACTTAGATTAGACCAACACCTCACACCCTTTACCAAGATAAGATCCAAATGGTTACAGAACATAGACATAAAAAACAATACTATAAGCAAATTAGAAGGTCAAGGACTACTCTACCTGTCAGATCTATGGAAAGGGGAACAGTTTATGACTAAGGAAGAGTTGGAGAATATCACCAAAAAACAATTAGATGATTTGGATTACATTAAATTAAAAAGCTTTTGCACAGATAAAACCAATGTAACCAACATCAAAAGAAATGTAGTACATAGGGAAATAACCTTTACAACTAATGATTCTGACAAAAGGCTCATTTCTAAAATATACAGAGAACTGAGACATATTTTTAAAAGAAAAAGCCATTCCCCAATTGACAAATGGTCAAAGGATATGCAAAGCCAATTTACAGATGAGGAGATCAAAGTAATCCATAGCCATATGAAAAAATGTTCTAAATCATTAATTATTAGAGAAATGGAAATTAAAGCTTCTCTGAGGTACCACCTCACACTGCTCAGATTGGCCACTATGACCAGAAGGATAATGATCATTGTTGGAAGGGATGTGGGAAATCTGGGACACTATTACACTGTTGGTGGAGCTGTGAACTCATCCAACCCTTCTGGAGAGCTATTTGAAACTATTCCCCAAGGGCCACAAAATCTGCATACCCTTTGACCCAGCAATACCACTATTGGGTCTATACCCTGAAGAGATGATGAAAAAGGGTAAAAACATTACTTGTATGACAATATTTATAGCAGCCCTGTTTGTGGTGGCAAAGAATTGGAAATCAAGTAAATGTCCTTCAATTGGGAAATGGTTTAGCAAACTGTGGTATATGTATGTCATGGAATACTATTGTTCTATTAGAAACCAGGAGGGACAGGATTTCAGGAAAACCTGGAGGGATTTGCATGAACTGATGCTGAGTGAGATGAGCAGAACCAGAAAAACACTGTACACCCTAACAGCAACATGTGAGTGATGTTCAAACTTGAAGGACTTGCTCATTCCATCAGTGCAACAATCTGGAACAATTTTGGGCTGTCTGCAGATAAGGAGCTGTAGAGTTTATACAAGGTGCAAGGATTATACCCTTTAATTTAGAAAAAAAAACAGATAGCTTATTGTCTGATCTTGTTACCTCTTAGACTTCTCTTCTCTTTAAGGATATGATTTCTCTCTCATCACACCCAATTTGGAACAAGGTACAAAATGGAAACAAAGTAAAGACTGACAGAGTGCTTTCTGTGGGGGGGGAGGGGGGAGGGAAGCAAGATTGGGGGAAAAAATGTAAAACTCAAATAATATCTTTAATAAAAATAAATTTAAAAAATAAAATAAAATGAACTGACGATGAAAATGGCAAACCACTTCAGTATCTTTGCCAAGAGAACCCAAAACAGGGTCATGAATAGTGGGGCATGATTAAACAACAAAAAGGACATCTGAATATCCTTAAGGAGCTAATCAACTGGCTCAGATAAACTACATCTTCAAGTACTAGAACTATCCAATGTGATTGCTGAGTCAGCAGTATTTGAAAGCTTATGGAGCATGAGAAACCATAAGATGAGATAAAAGGTAAATGTTTTCCAACTTTTTAAGAAAAAAAAGAATATTCCCATACACAAAGAACAAAAAAGAGAACATATACAACTTAAAGTTTTAAAAAATAAGTCACAACTGTTTCCAGTCTGCAAAATTAATTGCTTGGCATAGATAACCTCTCAGCTTTCCAGTTTTAAATCCTAAATGAATGTCACAGGCCACACCCTGATCTTTAAAAGATCTACCAAGTTAGATTAGATGTAACATAGTCAGTCTATGAGAACAAGGTTTCCATAAAATACAGTCATTATCTTCTGGACTTCCAGGACTGGAACAGGTCAAGAGTGGACCTAAACAGGAAAATTAAGTCCTCATTCCAGTTCCCAGAATGATGCAAAGACCTTGAGAAACTCTAAAGTCCTTAGAATTTCAAGTCCCATTGCTTTACATTCTTTGCCAGTAAATATAAAGATTGAAACTGAAAAAATTGACAAAATTTTGAAGCACACCTTTGCTTCTTTGCCTTTAGTGTATTCTCTCATTTCCTTGTGTGAAGCTAAATTCAATCTCTCTCTCCTTTGTGGATATATTTCTGTTGAATTACAGCCCACATACTTATTAGTGCAAATTGCTTGGAAATGAAAAGCACCACCATGAAATTGATGTCATTGGAAATCTTGTGTGAATTAAAGAACTTAAACTCATCAGTTTATGATTTTTGCTTTTGGACTTCTGTAAAAAATTTAAATGGGGCTTTCACCCATTGTATCATGATATACATTTAAATTTTAACAGATGGAGAAGTGGGCTCCTGGGCATTTCTATGAAACCAGATACAACATCATTCTGAAACTAGGAACTAATTTCACTAAGCAAAATGACTCCCCACTGAGAGAGATTTCTCCCCATAGTTATCTGAAAATGGCACTCTCAGAATAACAGTGTAAACAACTTGTAATTATATCTCTAAGTTAAGAAAGGCTATGGAATTTAAGTGTCTGACATGCTGAAATGGTAATTAGTGATAGACACTAAGTATAAAAATGTGTCTACATTTCTAATATTCTACTCCAGCCCCCTTTTCTATTTACCTGGGACTAATCATTTTTCAGCTTAATTTTGTGAATTCTTAAACACATATCCCTTAACCATTAAGACATTGTTATGGTATCTCATCAATGTGGATACGATTGTATCATAAATTAAGGAACTGTGTGTAGTAGCTATTTCCAATTTTTTTCCAAGTCATTTTTTCATGATCTGAGAGCATAAATAACTTCAAGAGATGAATAATACATCAAATGAAGCTGAGTTCAGGAGCACTAATCCACTTTTATATTAAAATTAATCGGAGTATTTTGGCATGCAGCCTAACTTTATTATGTGTTGACAGTGATATTTGCTCATTTGACATCCTTTCAAAAAATTCCTAAAATGCATTATCTGTTTAACCCTCCCCCCCCGAAATTTACAATTCAGGACCATAGCTCAAAAATCAAACCAGAATAAACCTGTCAAGTAGCACCTTCCCATGTAGTTAAAGAATGCTTCCAAAAGTAGAATAACAATTACTTTAAAATCTACACATAATTCACCTCTATTAGGCAATTAATTTCACCAGGAGTAATTTTTTTCTAACCTATTATGATCATTCAATCACACAGGGAACTGATGTAAAGAAACAATTCTTCCATGAAACAAAATAATTTTTTTCTAAAAGAGATGACTTCCTTTCAATTTTTCTTCAAAATGTCTTAGATGGACACATCTTCCTTTTTATATCCTCTTCTACCACCTCATCTCACCTACCATCACCCAACCCCTAAACTCTCACATTGCTTCCCAAACAGGTTTTGATCAACAAGAGACTAGTGTAGCTATAATTGCATGTTTGCTGACAGTTATATATTGCTATTCCCCATATGTCACAAAATAGGGGCTACATGGGACTTAAAAGTGAATCAATAGAGCAAGATTTAAGATAGGAATCTAAAGATGTGTTGCAAAATAGTTTGAGACAATTTCTAGATAATTAATCATTTTATCAATCATCCTAACAAAAATTGATTAAAGCAACAAGAGCACTTTTGAATGCCAAAGACCCCTCATGGAACCTATTCAACAATGCACTTGCAAGAATGGGTGTTCCTGAGCGTGGCAATCAACACTGATTAATTAGCAGTTAATGAGAAGAATGAATATTATAAGGAGAGAAGGGCTTATTATAATGAGAGGCTGGGGGACATGAATGATTATTCAATCTTGATCAAAGTAACTCATCTATATCCATTTTACTCTATGTAGGATAATCTAGACAAAAAGAATCCACTTTATTCCAGACTTGTCAAAGTAACACACAATGGACCGGATTCCCATCACCTGAACTAAATTTCACCTAAACTAAAACTTCTTTACCTTTTGAACCTTGAGTTTTACCTTGAGTTTCCCCTCTCATTATCAGTCGATCACTTCAAAAACTGTCTAAATAACTTACAGGAGCTGATTTCTCAGTAAGGAAAGTAGACAGGGGTAAAAACCTAGTGAATTCAATAATTGATTATTAATATGAGAGAAATAATCATCTTTTCTGAAGAGATCTGGGTCTATGGCTGGCGTCCAAAGAGAACATAATGAACCATTCTGACTTCTCTGCCTCAAGTCTATCTTCCCTTTCTCATTATATCATTGCTAAAGTATCTAGGGGCTGTAATGGTTAAAATAAAAGAATTTAAACCAGAAATATTCACATTTAAGTCTTGCCTCAGACACTTTGGGCAGGAGATAACTTTAGATAAATATCAGTTTCCTTATCTGAAAAATAGGGCTAATTATTGCTTCTACCTTACTACAGGATTATTACAAGGATCAAATGAGATAATAAATGTAGAGTGCTTTGCAAAGCTTAGAGCAATATACTACCATGCCCTTACCAGAATCATTTTGATACAGACATTTGATCAAAAATGTTTTTTGATGTTCCACTGCTTAAAGGATTAAGTTCAAATTCTATGTGTATATATATATATATATATATATATATATACATATATACATATATATATATGTGTGTCTGTGTATATTATAGTCCTACATATATATGTATATATACATATACATATATTCCATGATTGTACTCAGTACTTAACCCTTTTCCCTCTATACATAGAATAGCCCCTCCCCATTCCTCTACATAGAGAATATCTCAGGGTTTCTGACCTTCCTGATGAGACCTCCATTTCTACAGAAAATGGCTTCTTCCACCCCCAAAAAAATAAAATTCCTTTTGTACATATTTGTACCACCATTCATTTTGCAACTTTCTTCTACCTTGCTATTTGCCCATAGTTTATCTGCATTAAGAACAAGTTCTTTAATGCACTTTGGAGTCTTTTCTATGTGCCCAAGTGCCCCTTACAAGCTTGTGATACACAGTTAACTGAGGCCTTTTCTTCTCAGTAACTTCTCTCTTAGCAATCCATTTAATCTGTGACTTTGTCTTCTATTGTCTGATCATAGGCTCAAAGAAGCCAAATAGTCCAACTCCTTTTAAAGACAAGGGAATCAAGGTCTAGGGAGATTGTAGCAATTCCAATGTTACATAGTTAGGAATAAAAGGTATGAATTTTTGAGTCCTGGTGTGAAAATCTATTTACATACTACTTCTTACTGCCTCCCATCACCAGTAATAATAATAGCAGTAATTATTCATATAGCATCTATTTCATGTTAGATGCTGTGCTAAGGACTTTACAAATATCTCATCTGATCTTTACCACAACCCTGGGAGAAAGGTACTACAGTTATTTCCATTTTACAATTGGGGACACTGAGGCGAAATGACTTTCCTACAGAAATATGGTTGGTAAATGTCAAAGATGGAATTTGAACTCAGACCTTCTGCCTAGAGAGCCAGAATTCTATCCACTGCACAACCTAGCTACCCTTAAAGTCAGAGACTGGTTTAAATTTTGTTTTGTATCATCATCATCATCATCATCATCATCATAAATGTTTGTTGGATTATATGACTATATTTCCTTTGATTTCCTGGCTTATGTTAATTAACATTAGCCCAGCTGACTTGGACCATTATGGACATCATTGAGCTAGAACTCTGATGTAACTACTGTGTGTGTTCATTTGGACCTGTCTGTCAGCATGACTTTCCTGTTAAAACCCCCTTCCAAAGCTCTTGGCTGATGAGAACGGTATTCAATTTATACCACCAGTGGTTGATTTATTTTTGCAGTGTTTTATGGCTAGATCATTTAGTAGGAACATATTTTGGTTTATGTAGGAAAATAAACTTTCATTGAAAAATATAAAAATTTCCATTTAAGTCTCAACTTGGAAGTATAAACTATCTGGTTATCAGAAATTCTTGCTTCTAGTGATTTCCTTATTATGTTTTAATATAAACAAACATTCTCATAAATTCTCTCTACCATCATTTTTCAGCATTGCTCTTATTAAAGTATTCCTGAAGGGTGTAGAGAGGTTAAATCTGATCTTCACACTTGATCTTACATAGAATAGGCAGCTTGGAAAGAGGGTCTAACTACTTTTTTTTTTGTGAGGTGAGCCTCAGGATGAAATATTTAATTCAAAACTTCCTGCTAGAATGAACACTTGCACGCCATGCCTCCAAATAATCTCTCCTTCCACAAAGACCCACAGCACCAAAGATTTCAAGAAATAGTAGTCAACCCTGCTTGAGATCAAGCCTTACCTTAAGTTGAGGACCACTTCTGAATTTAACCCTTTACTATTATAAATTGCAAAATAGGTACTGATTTATATTAGAAGAGTTTCCTAAAAAACTTTTAAAAAGAGTGTAAGAATTCCAAGGGGATGATTTTAACACACAAAGCTGTCCCTGGGGTTTCTTCATCATGCTTGTTTTTTCCCCCCCTCTCTTTCCCTTTTCCAATTTCTATTGAAAATAGAAAGCAAAAAAAAATTCTCAAATGTTTTAAATCATGCAATTATAGTTGATTTACTTAAAATATGAACTTTTGATCACTGTATAGACTGTTAAAATTGATTTCTTATTACCTATTGTTAAATAAATTATGTGAGAAAAAAATGAGTTTACTAGCTGAATGTTCCCTATACATAAAGGCTCTTCATTTTAAATGAATATATATATATATATATATATATATATATATATATATATATATTACCTCAATTATATGTAAAAAAATTTAAACAATCTTTTTTAAATTTCCAAGTTCAAATCATCTTCTTCTCCTACTCCTTCTGAAAGCAAGCAATTTGATTTAATTATATATTCAGGTCAAACATTGTTCCATCATTATTGTTCTATTACAAACCAGGAGGGATGGGAATTCAGGGAAACCTGGAGGGATTTCCATGAACTGATACTGAGTGAGATGAGCAGAACCAGAAAAACAGTTTACATCCTAACAGCAACATGGGGGCGATGATCAACCTTGATGGACTTGCTCATTCTATCAATGCAAGAATCAGGGACAATTTAGGGCTGTCTGCAATGGAGAATACCATCTGCATCCAGAGAAAGAATTGTGGAGTTTGAACAAACACCAAGGAATATTTCCTTTAATTTAGAAAAAAACTGATATCTTATTGTCTGATTTTGCTATCTCTTATACTTTATGTTTCTTCCTTAAGGATATGATTTCTCTCGCATCACACTCAATTTGCATCAATGTATACCATGGAAACAATGTAAAAACTGACAAATTGCCTACTGTGGGGGAGAGTAAGATTAAGAGAAAAATTAAAAAAACTCAACATAAATAAAATCTTTAGTAAAAAAAATTAAAAAATGGTTCCATATTAACCACCATATTAACAACTACATATTAACAAAAGAAAACACGCAGAAAATAAAATAATAGGAATAAGAATGAAGTAAAAAGTATGCTTCATTCTGCAATCAGAGTTCATCAGTTCACTGTATCTGAATGTGGATCCTTTGCTGTTATCCTGGATCATTCTCTTGATCAGAATAGCTAAATCTTTCACAGAGGATCACTCTTATGCTGTTGATGGGTAGTGTGCTCCTAGTTCTGCTTACTTCACTTTGCAACAGTTCATATAAGTCTTTCCAGGTTTTTCTGACACCATCTTGTTCACCATTTCTTTTGTTTTCTTTTGTTTTGTTTTGTTTTCTTTTGTTTTGTTTTGTTTTCTTTTTTTTCTTTTCTCTTGTCTTCTCTTGTCTTCTCTTTTCTATTCTTCCCTTTTTTTTTTATTTTCCAGAGGCAATTGGCCAAGGTCAAACAGCTAGGTAAGTGTCTGAGGACATAGTTGAACTCAGGGCCAGTGCTCTATCCACTGAGCCACCTAGCTGTGCCCTGTTCACCATTTCTTAAAGCACAAAAGTATAAATACAAAAATATACCCCAACTTTTTCAATCATTCCCTAATAGATGAACATCTCCTCAATTTCCAATTCTTTGATGCCAAAAAATAAAATAGGCAATGTTTTTTAATAGAAATGTCTTTTTCCCTTGCCTTTGATCTCTTTGGGATACAGATTGAGCAATGGTATTATTGAGTCAAAAGGTATGCACAGTTTTATAGCTCTTTGGGCCTATTTCCAAATAATTCTCTGGAATGGTTAGAGCAGATCATAACTCCACAAATAGTATATATGTCCCAATTTTATTCACATCATCTCCAACATGAGTCATTTTCCTTTTCTGATATGTTAGTCAATCTGATAGGTGTGGGGTGACTCAGAATTGCTTTAGAGCATTTTTTCAAGTGACTTCTGATAGCCTTGAGTTTTCTTTGGAAAGCTACCTGTTCACCTCATTTGACCATTTATCAACTGGGTGATTATTCTTATTTTTATAAACCTGGCTCAGCTTTCTATATTTGAGAAATGAACCCTTTATCAGAGAAATTTTTCTCCAGTTGTTTTTTTTTTTCTAATTGTAGATGAATTGGTTTCATCTGTACTAAAGATTTTTTTTTTAATTTCATGTTATCAAAGTTATCTATTTTTCTTCCCAACACCTCTAGCTCTTGATTGGACATAAATGCTTGCCTTAACCATGGATCTGGGCGGAGCCAAGATGGCGACATGAAGGGATCAAATCTTAGGAGCTCTCTGATAAAAACTCATAAACTAAGGACTCTAACTAAACTTACGAGAGACAGAACCCACAAAGGGACCCAGTGAGGCAGTTCTCCTACTCAAGGTAACCTGGAAAAGTGCAGAAAGGCTCTGCTCCCAGGGGTCAGAGGGGTGGCCCGTCAGAGGGGTGGCCCGCCAGAGCCAAAGAACTTCAGCCTCCTGGAGGCAGCCCCAGGGCGCTGGGAGCCACGGCTCACAGCAGCGGGGGAGTCTCCTGAGCAGCACCCCGGGGAGCACCGGCACAAAGTGCGGGAACAGCGGGGGACCTCTGCCAGAGCGAGCACATGGAGCCCAGCCCTCAGGGCACACAGCCAGCAGCCTGGTCTTTCTGCAGCCTAGACCTGGAAACAGAAGCAGGTGGAGCTGGTAAGCAGGAGCCCCCAGGGCATGAGCCCATTGAGCTGAGGGAGGGGAGTGAAGAGAGACTGCAGAGCCCTGTCCTCTGCCCCTGGAAAAGGACTCTGGAGCTCTGACCAAATTCAGATCCTGATCGCAGTCTAGGCCCCGCCATAGAACAGCAGCCCCCCCCCCCCCCACCTTGGCCCTGTGGCAGAGGGGGGAGCTTATGGTCATTCACAGACCAGGAGGGAGGACAGAACCTCACACACTGAGACCCTTGTGGGAGTGTCCCAAAAGCTCAGGAAGCACCCGCAAAAAACAGGCTTAGGCTGGGAAAATGAACAAACAAAGAAACAAGAGGAAGACCATTGAGAAATATTTTGCAAATGAGCCCAAGAAGGATCAAAATACTCAGTCTGAAGATGAGGAAGCACAGCTCCTACTTCTAAATATTCCAAGAAAAACAGAAACTGGGATCAGGCTATGATAGAGCTCAAAAAAGACTGTGAAAATCAAATGAGGGAGTTAGAAGAAAAACTGGGAAAAGAAAGGAGATGCAGGAAAAAACATGAAAATGAAGTCAGCAGCTTAGTCAAGGAAATCCAAAAAAATGCTGAACAAAATAGCATGCTAAAAAAACGGCTTAGGTCAAATGGATAAAACAGCTCAAAAAGTTATTGAGGAGAAGAATGCTTTAAAAAAGCAAAATTGGCCAGATGGAAAAAGAGATACGAAAACTCTCTGAGGAGAATAAATCCTTCAGACAAAGAATAGAATTCAGGGAGATTGATTAATTTACCAGAAATCAGGAATCAATACTTCAAAACCAAAAAAAAATGAAAAATTAGAAGAAAATGTGAAATGTCTCATTGAAAAACAAACTGATATGGAAAACAGACTTAGGAAAGCTAATTTTAAAATTATTGGAATACCTGAAAGACATGATCAGGAAAAGAGCCTTGACATCATTTTCAAAGAATTACTACAGGAAAATTGCCCTGATATTCTAGAAGCAGAGGGCAAAATAGAAATGGAGAGAATCCACCTATCCCCCCCGAGAAAGAGATCCCAAAAAACCAACCCCTAGGAATATTATACCAAGTTCCAGAACTCCCAAGTCAAAGAGAAAATATTACAAGCAGCCAGAAGGACACAGTTCAAATATCGTGGAGCTGCAGTCAGGATCACACAGGACTTAGCAGCAGCTACATTGGAAGCTCATAGGTCTTGGAATACAATATACTGGAAAGCAAAAGAGTTTAGAATGCAGCCAAGAATGAACTATCCAGTAAGGCTGAATGTCCTCTTCCAGGGAAAAAGATGGACTTTCAATGAACCAGGGAAATTTCAAAGGTTCCTTTTGGAATGGAATGACCAGAGCTGAACAGAAGGTTTGATCTTCAGATACAGGACTCAGGTGAAGCATGGAGATTGGAGGAGAGGGGGGAAATATGAGGGACTTAATGAGAATGAACTGCATGTATAGAAAAATGATACTGATAATATTCATATGAACCATCTCAGTTAATAGAGCAGGTAGAGGGAGCTTTTATAGTTGAAGCACAGGAGAAAGCTGAATTCCAAGATAAAATATGGTGTAAAAATGGAGTCAATAGAAAAAAAGGGAAATGGAATGGGAGAAAGAAAAAGGAGAGAGGGAATAGTCCAAGCTATTTCCCATAAGATTTTTTTTTATTACAATGAGCTATTGCAATGATATGGAAGGGGGGAGGCAAGAATGAGGGAACCTTTGCTCTCATCAGAGATGGCTAGGAGAGGAAACAGCAAATATACTCAATGGGGTATAGACAACTGGAGTAAGAAGGAGGGGGGAGCAGGGGGAAGGGGTGGGGATGTGAATAAAGGAGGAGAGGATGGACAATGAGGGGACAGTGGTCAGATATAATACATTTTCTTTTTTTACTTCTTGCAAGGGGCTGGGATTGGATGGCCTGCACAGGACCATAGGGCCAGGTGGATTCTGGGCCGAAGGTGTGGTATGGGGGCTCAGGGCTTCTTGGCCCCAGGACCAGGGATCTGTCTGCTGCGTCACTCAGCATCCCTACAGCAGAGTCAGAGTGGAAGGAGAGAGAAAATATAGTATGGTAGTGGAGAAATAAGAAAGGAGGGAGTTGCAATCAGCAATGGCAACGTTGGAAAAATATGGAAGTAACTTTTGTGATGGACTTATCATAAAGAATCTGATCCACTTATGACAGAGTTGATGGTGTTGGAACAAAAACTGAAACACATTTTTTTGTTATTATTATTTGGGGGAGGGTGCAGGGCAAGTGGGGCTGGGTGTCCTGCCTGGGGCCACATAGCAGGGTGATCATTGGTTATCTGGGGCCGGATTCGGACCCAGGTGCTCCTGGCTCAAGGGCCAATGCTCTGTCTGCCACCCAGCCACCCCTACTATTATTACTATTTTATTTTATTTTGGCTCTTTTTTTTCTTCTTTTTGGTTTTTTGCAGGGCAGTGGGGATCGGGTGGCTTGCATGTCACATGGCTGGGTGACTATTGGGTTTACGAGGCTGGATATGGACTCAGGTGCTCATGGCTCCAGGGCTGGTGCTTTGTCCATTGCACCACCTGGCCATAGCTACAATTATTACTATTATTTTCTTTTTAATTTTAATTTTTTTTCTCTCCCCCTTTACTTTTTTGCCCAAGCAAGTCTATCTATATTCATGGGGGGAGGGGTATTTTGTTTACTTGTAAACAAGTATATTTTATTAATGTAAAGAAAATCATTTGTACAAAATGAGAATAAAAAATAAATTTAAATAAAAAAACCATGGATCTGAAAGGTACAAGAAAACTATATTGCATGTCTAATCTCTCCTCTGATTTATCATTCTGTTCCTTAACCACTAGCAAATTATTTTGATAAGTACCACATTATAATATTGTTTGAAATTTGGACCTGCTAGGACACTGCTCCATGCCTAAAAGTCCTCCTCTCTGTTTTTTAAAATGAAAAATAAAAGACTGCAAACATGGAGTTGTGTACTCCACTTTTTCTAATGCATACTATTTATTTAACACCCATTAAATGACTTTATAAATTAGAATTTAATGATACAAAAACAAAAAATGAAATAGTCCTGCCTTCAAGAAGTTTAGGAATAAATAAAGGTATTAGAAGGTATTAGAAGGTTTAGGTATTAGAAGCTGTTTTTTTCCAAGTCCTCTTAATAAACTCTGAAGACTTCCTTCTTATTAGTGACAACTGGCAGGCTTACTTCCCATTCTTCTCTTTTTTCCATTATTTAAAGAATAACTGATTCATATAGCTATAATAGATCCGGGATTCTATTCCCCCTAACCTGACTATGAAATGTGATCTCTCTTCTCACTTAATGGAATCTTTATTTTCTATAGTCCTAAATGCTTGAAGTCTGCAAATATTCAAAACATTTTCAAATCAGAGAGTAATTTAAATTTATCAAAATCATCTCTGAAAATTAACTACCCTAGCTCTTTCTTCTAAAATTCCCATCACTTCACATATTTCTATTTGGTTACTGTGGCAAGGGCAGCATCAGTTCCCTTGAAAATAAACAGATATAATAATATAAAAAAGAAAGAAAATAAACAGATAAAGTAAGGAACAAAGAAATTTTCGTGAGTTTTCAAAGTTATGGTTGTTAGTAAAACTACCAATGTAGCCACTGCCTGCAGAGCTACTGCTTAGAGGTTGGAGGACTGCCTCAGGCTCATCCTTGTCCACTGACCAGCTGGGGTTCGGTTGAAACAGATCTGGCTATATCAATAGTTGCTTCAGGCAATACCCACACCAACATGGGTGTGTATCTTCACTGCTGTTACTATAATGAAACATTGCTTCAAACTGTGTTTCTGTAAATTGCTCCTTCTCAAGATCCTTTCCTATCCCATAACCTTTCTACTTAGCTTACTTTTCAGTTTAAAACAAAAACTCCACCTTTACTATTTTAAGTTGATTTGAGTAAAATTAATTTTCCCCATTTTATTATTTAAAGATTCAAGTTTGTATCTCATTTGAATTCCTTCCATTTATGTAAAATTTCATAACAGATTAGTTAAATTAACTTAAATTAAAATTAAGAAGATTTCACAGTCTAATAAATTCTTTAAGGAAAGTAACTTAGATATTGACTAAGTATACAAGTTCCTTTTTGGTACATATTAATCAATCAATCAATAAGCATTAATTTGTTATTATTGTTCAGTCATTTTACAGAAGTGTTAAAATCTTTATAATCTCATTAGGGTTTTCTTGGCAAAGATGCTGAAGTGTTTCCCATTTCCTTCTCCAGTTCATTTGGCAGATGAGGAACTGAGGCAAACAAGGTTAAGTGACTTGTCCAGGTTCACAAAGCTAGTTAGTGATTGAAGCCAGATTTGAACACATGAAGATGAGTCTTCTGACCTCAGACCAGATCTATTCACTGCACCACTCAGGTGTTCCTAGACATAGGTAGAGTGATTCATAAATGAGTCCAAAAAAGAAAAGAAAAATAGAAAAAACCCCAGTTATAGTCTGAAGATATCATAACTTACTTTTATTTTTGCATCTGACCAACTTCAAGGCTGCTACTGGCCTAATCTTCTAGCACTAATCACAGATCTCATGAGTCACAGTAAAAGTTTACATGATCCATTCCCAGTTTTGTTTAAGCCATAGACTTTTCATTTAATTAATTCTTAGATCAAGGCAGTACGTAGGGTATGTTTACACACAGATGGGAACTGATAAATTGAATCAATTTCATTTCCTCTAATAAGTTTAGTAACATAGCTTCTCATCACGTCATTCACAGATTGTCTCTATAGACAGGCTCTGTGTTACAGGGTTGACACCTGCTTCCACAGTACATGACAAAGGTAGTGTCTCCAAGCAACTTTATGATAAATAGCTCTCGGGATAATTGACACATGGAGTACTCTGCTTGGGGGTCATCATGCCTCTCTCTACTTGGGAGAATCAATGGAAAAAGAGGGAAAAAATTCTCAAAAGACTTCTGATCCTTGGGATTCCTCACTTTCATCCTATTTTTTTTTTCCTCACAGAGTTCCCATCTCCATTTTGTTTATAGTCATTAACATGATTGGCTAGAGTTTGTGCCTTGGGCTTTATTTCTGTTATTCAACAACTGGAATACAGACTGCTTATTCCTGCATTTCCCTTTTCCCCTCTTTATACTTCTGTAGAGTCACAGAATTTAAGAATGAGAAGAGACTTTCAGATCACAGAGTCCAACCCTCTCATTTTTATGAAAAGAAGATAGTCTGACAAGGCATATTAAATGATCAGTTTATATCTATTTAGCGGCAGAGCTTGGAATGGGTTCTAGTTGTATTATTTCACCTACTTTAGCTGTTGCACTAGATACTAAGTATTTTTGATTCAAATTATGCTTTTATGTATTTTTATTGTAATATAATTTTGTAACTTAAATAAGAAAGAACACATTATCATGTGCACAGTAATACATGAGATGATTCATAATATAATGCAATAAATTTCTATTTCAAAAAGCCCATATAATAAATACTATACATTGTGATTAAAATTGATTATCTTTTCTTTGCTTCCTTGAAAGTTTTCTCCTGTTCTCTGCTGTTCACTATTTACTTTTTTCCCTCCCCCCCAACATGGCTACAATTAAGCGTGTCTATATACATACATATTCATTTATAAACACCTGCATATGTACATATTCACAGACACATCTATATCCATATATATCAAAATCCATACAGACATATCTGCATTATACACATAAATAGAAACATATACACATACATATTCATATATGTATTTGGTTTAGTTCTTATTGAGTTTTTTTTTGTCTTTTTTCTTTATTTTTTTTTGCAAGGCTAATGGGGGGTTACATGGCTTGCCCAAGGCCACACAGCTAGGTAGTTATTAAGTGTCTGAGGCCTGATTTGAACTCAGGTACTGCTGACTCCAGGGTTGGTCCTCTATCCACTGTGCCACCTAGCCACCCCTAGTTCTCATTGTTACAATATTTCCTAAAAGCAATAGGCCCTCCTCACTCTTCTTTACTTTTACTCCATACCTTATGTTCTTATTCCTTAACCTATCACCCATCTATGAA